>NC_069509.1:65740846-65815846 GCF_027579735.1 Bombina bombina
CATTTTATTATTTGCACTATTGCTTACATATAATTGTTATAGCATTTTATTATTTGCACTATTGCTTACATATAATTGTGTTATAGCATTTTATTATTTGCACTATTGCTTACATATAATTGTGTTATAGCATTTTATTATTTGCACTATTGCTTACATATAATTGTGTTATAGCATTTTATTATTGCACTATTGCTTACATATAATTGTGTTATAGCATTTTATTATTCCAATCCCCAGCTAGCTCCCAGTAATGCTTTGCTGTCCCTGAGCCTACCTAAGTATGCTTTTTAACAAAGGATTCTAAACGGAATGCAGTAAATTTGGATGACTGAAATAAACTTAAAAAAACTTTTACAATTGCATATTTTACCTGAACCATAAACATTTAATTTTGACTTTCATGTTCCTAAACTATAAGTGCTTCAAATGACAAAACCCTACAAAAAAACCACGCTAGACAACTTGCATGTGGATTTTGATAGACTGGAATAGAGGTATTGTATGACCGAAATATTACCAGAAAATGTATCATTACCATAACTTACCAGATCTGTCCAACATTCACCAAAGAGTGATACAGTATCCACAACGTTGTCATAAGAACCATATTAGCACACCCAGATAAAAGTATGAACATGGAAATAACAAGACCAACCAAAGCAATATTATCCAAATGGGTATCAATCTGAGACCAGTCTAAAAACCAGAAGAGGGTTGGCGCATGACTGATGGCTTCCATGCCAATCTTGCCTCCAAAGTACTGCTTTATGTTTTCCAAGTGGAGCCGGCATGGCAATAATCCTTTTCGCCCAATGAGCTGCTTGTTCTGGTTAAATGCTACCAGGAAAGCCACAACTAGGAGAGAAAATACAGAGATAGGAAGTTATACAAGTCAAGAGTTTACAAATGTGTTGCAAAGGTAGCAGCCTGCAAATATATCAAGAAGACGGCCCTTTTCTGGTTCAGCACCTGCATAGTGCTTGCGGATTGGTTTCTAAATGTAGCCGCCAATCAGCAAGCGCTACCCAGGTGTTGAACCAAAAATGGGCCGGCTCCTAAGCTTACATTCTTGCTTTTTAAAATAAAGACACCAAGAGAACAAAGAAAAATTTATAATAGGAGTAAATTAGAAAGTTGCTGCGCTATCTGAATCATGAAAGTTTAATTTTTCCTTTATTATGCAATTTACAGCTTTTTATTGGCATCCTTTTAGAAATAAAAGCTAATTACCATAACAGAATAAATTGGTAGGCTCAAGAGTGTGCACGTGTCTTTAGCACTATATGGCACCAGTGTCTGCAACAATGTTTGTAACAATGTTATACCTATAAGCCATAAAAACACACCTAAGCTTACCCCAGTATGCTCTCATGGAGCTTCATTTCATACAAAGGATACCAAGAGAAAGGTAAAGTTGACAATAAGAGGAAATTGCAAAGTTTTTGTTTTTTTATTTCACAAATCCCCAACGTTTAATTTTGATTTCCATATCCCTTAAAGGGATATAAACGTATAAAAAGAAAACGTTCTAAAGCATTAGAAGGTTATTATTGCATTGTTGCTAGGATATATCTAGGTTTTAACCCCTACAAGTGGGGGTCGACACATAGCTAAAGTCAGATTCAGAGCAATAATTTACAACTTGACTTAGCTGGTGAGCCAATCACAAGAGGCATGTGTGTGTAGCCACCAATCACCAGCTAGCTACCTAGATATGCTTTTTTTACCTCTGTGATTACCTTGTATCTAAGCATCTTCTGACAGCCCCCTAATCACATGACTTTTTTTGTTATCTATTGACTTTTATTTGTGTTGTACTGACTCTTACATAACCCCACGGGCGTGAGCACAATGTTATCTCTATGGCCCACATGAACTAGCAGTCTCCTGTTGTGAAAAGCAAATAAAAAAAAAAGCATGTGATAAGAGGCTTTCTGTAGAGGCTTAGAAACAGGCAGAAATGTAGATGTTTAAATGTTATAAAGTATATTATTCTAGCAATGTTGGTTGTGCAAACCTGGGGAATGGGTAATAAAGGAGTTATCTATCTTTTTAAACATAAACAATGTTAGTGTAGACTGTCCCTTTAAAACAACATGCTCTGTCTGAATCACAAACGTTCTATGTCCCCTACATAGAAATGTAAGTGCCATTAGTATATTTTGATTCTACCAGAGAGAAAGACCTATATATCATCTCCCAATTAATTGAAGAAGGTAAAATCCTGAACAGAAACCTCTAACCTTGATCAGAAAGCTATTGTGGAAACTAAACTAAAAAAAAACTGCAGACACAACACGCATATTCTGCTCTGGTTCCTGCAGAAAGTAAAAGGGTTTGTTTAAGGCCTGACATAATATCCACTGAGAACCACCTATTGCTAATAAAGTTGTTTTCACTGCAGTAGTCTGACATTATCTACTCCTGTAAATGTAGCCCACCGAGGCCAAACGGAAGCATTTTTCCTGAACAGTCTGTCTGAGGGATTTAATTACACCGCATACGCCTGGAATCAATGCCTTGCGAGAGAAGCTGCTCAGATTTTCGGCATTAGCTCATATTTTTGGAATTTTTTTCTCTGTTCCCCATTGCACAGCTTGTGCCACTAAAACAATAGGAAAACTTTTCAGATTAAAAAGTGTCTTCAGCAACTTCCCAGCAGACACCCCTACTAATGCCAATCAATCAACTCCTGCAAAATTTCATTTTACAAAAAAATCGTAATTTCTATTGTTTATTTTCTCATTTGCATTTCTCCTTTTTTACAGTGAGGCCTTAAACTGATGGTAAATCCTAGCATTTGTGAAATACTAGGATTTACCAGTGCAACAAATAAAGGGGACTTTCAATTATGAAGTATAAAATGTATTTGCCTGCAGCGTAGAACACGCTGAGCGCCTCAGGCCGTCTGCAGCAGAACGCTATGACGTCTCCACCTCTTAGCCAATAGCCGTGCGGCCCAGCTGGCATTATGCTGGATTAGCTAAGATGACCTCACTGAAAAATAGTGTTCTGCCGTGGGCAGTCTGAGGAGCTCAGTGCGGTGAATGCTGCAGACAAATAAAGGACCTTTCAGCATGAAGTATTTTACACTTAATGATTGAAAGTCCCCTTTATTTGTAGCACTGGTAAATAATAGCGTTTCAAAAATACCAGGATTTAGCATCACTTTAACCAATGGGTTAATTAGTTATACAGAGGAGTAGCCTGTGGTTCTTCCCCCTGTCAGGGGTCCCCAACAGCTCACACAGGTAATCTCCAGCCCAAATTGCCTTCTGCTGCTAGAGGGCACCCCCTGTCGTTTTAACTCTCAGGTTCTGAAGAGGTTAATCCTTTTAACACCTAATAAGGCTCATGCAGAGCAGCCATTGGTTATGGTGAGGTTAACCCTAGAGAGATCTGCAGCAGCTATTAGTATAAATGATTAATGTCAGAATGGCACCAACAGAATCATAACATCCTGCAATTCTATCTTAACCCTGTCACTGCCTGACTGACATCTGCCATAAAAAGGTGAAACAGTTTTCTGTTAAAATAAAATGCACTTTTTTTATTAGAAAATTGTATTTTTCAACACCTTCCCATGGTTCACTATGGGCCAGATTACAAGTGGAGCGCTAATTAACACTCCTGCTTGAGTGTTAATTGCGATATAAGTACTTAACAGCAAAGGGCTCCAATGCACACACATATATATGTATTTATGCGTTTATATGTGTATATATGTCTGTAAATACTTATATACATCTTTAGACATCTATATTTATGTATCTAAATGTTAAAGACCTTTGTCGTGTTTTTTTCTAACACCTGAGATCTCATATCTTTGAGCCCTTATAACTTTTGTGTGCAGTATATTTTATAAAAGACAGTGTTATTTGTGAGTGTAACTATACTTTGTAAAGTAGTTTTGATGTGTTTTGTGACACTTTCTAGTTTTGCGAAAAAGTTAATCAGAGCTCTGAAGTTAACTAGGAGCGTAAACCCTCACGATAAACGTTTACAACCCCCGACATTTAGCCACCAATCAGCAGGTGCTACCCAGGTTCTGAACCAAAAATGAGCTGTCTCCTATGCTTACATTCCTGCTTTTTCAAGTAAAGATAACAAGAGAATGAAGAAAAAAATTATAATAGGAGTAAATGAGAAAGTTTCTTAAAATTGCATTCTCTGAGTCATGAAAGAAAAAACAATTGGGTTTTGTGTCCCTTTAAACACTCCCCCCCCCTGCATAAACAGTTTAAACAACTTTCTAATTTACTTCTATTCTAAAATGTTCTTCCTTCTCTTGGTATCGTTTGTTGAAGGGCAGTGAGGTTAGCCAGGTGCATGTCTGAAGCATTATATGGCAGCAGTTTTGCAAAAACTGCATCCATTTGCAAGAAGACTAAATGGCAGCACTATTTCCGGCCATATAATGCTACAGACGCCTACCTAGGTATCTCTTCAACAAAGAACACTATAAGAACAATACAATTTTGATAATAGAAGTAAATTGGAAACTTTTTTTCAATTGTATGCTCTGTCTGGATTACAAAAGAAAATGTTTGGGTTCCATATCCCTTTAAATATTGTAGGAGAAATTACATTTCAGATTTGTCTCCCTTTAAACAGTTATGCCATAATTGATGGCTGAAAGTCTTTTATATTCAGGCTACAAAGTTATATCATTTAAAAAAACCATCCTTGCTTGGAAGCCAATCCATGCACCCACCAGATGTATTTTTTTGACCTACTGTAATGTTTCTGCTACGCGATATACCGCTCTGCATACTACCTCAGCATATATCTGCAAGCTCATAGTAATTCTTTTCTATAAATACGCTTCTTCCTCTGTATTTTTTTTTTAATCCTTACAGCAGTTATTTGGCCGCTCAAAGATTTAAATTATAAACCCTTTTATAAAAGATAAAATGACTTCCAGCTAGCTATGAGATACTGGATAGAATCCAGAGGCACGTGGTCTATAGAAGGAAATGACAGCACATCCAAAAGGGACCAAAATGCTCTAGTCAGCTCCAACCACCTGCAGCAGAACAGTTCTATCCACCAGCATGAAGCAAATCTAGTAATACTATGTCTAAATAAAACGCACATGCTATATGCGTCCTGTGCCTCTGAAAACCTTAAAGTTGCACAGAACTCTCCGATATTCTGTTCTATTTAAAAACAGCATATTAAAAGGGACATGGTAATGCAGGAACAAAATGCTTTCATTCAATATGTATGTTTAACACACACAAAAGGGTTAAACGGTGAGGGACATGGAATGATTCAGATAGAGAAAACTATTTTAAAAAAAAAAAACTTTCTCAATTTAGTTCTATTATCAAATTTGCATTGTTGTCAATATATATATACACACACACACACACCACATCTGGAGGGCACTGCTTAAAGAGACACTAACCCCAATTTTTTTTTATTCCACGATTCAGATAGAGCATCCAACTCTCTAATTTACTCCTATTATCAATTTTTTTTTTCGGTTTCTTTCTATCTCTATTTAAAAAGCAGGAATGTGATGCATAGAAGCCGGCCCATTTTTGGTTGAGAACCTGGGTTATGCTTGCTTATTGGTGGGTAAATGTAAGCCTCCAATAAGCAAGCGCTATCCATGGTGCTGAACCTAAAATGGGCTGGCTGCTAAGATTTACATTCCTGCTTTTCAAATAAAGATAGCAAGAGAATGAAGAAAAATTGATAATAGGAGTCAATTAAAAAGTTGCTTAAAATTTCACGCTCTATCTGAATCATGAAAGAAAAGAATTTGGGTTCAGTGTCCCTTTAACTCCACAACCACATCCCTAAATGTGGTTGTGGAGTTAAGATATAGAGAGATAGATATATATATATATATATATATATATATATATATATATATATATATATATATATATATATATATATATATATATATATATATATATATATATATATATATATATATAAATAAAAAAAAAACTATATATATATAGTTTTTCTGTGTGCTGCACCTGTCCAGCGCAGCCTGGGGGGGGGCAGCCAGCCAGCTACTGGTGGGGTCAACAGTATAATATGGAAGTAAAAACAGAAACGTTCATGATTCAGATGGAGCATACAGTTTTTTTAAAAAAAATACACAAAATCAGTTTCCTTATATTATCAAATACACCTTGTTTTCTTGTTCACAATTCTTGAAACTTAGATCCTTTCTATTAGAGCCTACTGAGATATGCTCAGGAATGTGCACTTGTCAAGCTCTGTACATGTATAAAATTGTAACAAACTGTCACAAACACGTTTTAGAGCAGTGATGGCTAACCTTGGCCCCCAGAGATGTTTTGAAACTACATTTCCCATGATGTTTAGGTACATTGTAGTCTAGTTGAGCATCATGGGAAATGTAGTTGCAAAACATCTCTGGGGGCCAAGGTTAGCCCTTTAGAGCCTACCTCTCTATGCTTTAATAGAAACAGTCTATGTTGCAACAAAAGATACAAAGAAAAAATAAATAAAAAGGGATAACAGAGTACGTTGGAAATGTTTTCAAAAAATGTACCGTCTATCTGAATCATAAAAGTTTTTCATTTTGATTTCCAGGTTATAAAATGATTTTCCCTATGAACTAATTTAACTGTACTGTTTAAGAATTTGATAAAATACAAAGGATGAAATAAAAACAATACATGATGTCATGAACAAATAAAGCTTGATAAACAGATGCACATCATTTAGTCTCTAAGGTACTGCACACTAATATTACCGGAAAAAAATACTCGATAACACAAAACTCCCATGATAAAGCTGGACCCCCTATGTGGAATGCTTGCTGTGGGGTCGGTTTAGATGCAATATTCTGCCCGATTTAATTGAATACAGGACACTTGGGGGTTGTCAGGGTATCTGCCAAATAAACATTGCATAGCTGGATTGCGGTATCACAAACTTCCCAGCGCAATCAAACTAGAAGCCAACAGATGGTGCAAGGATGGGGGCAACGGCCCTGCTGAGATAACGGGCATCAAGCCATTTAACTATTTCATCACCTTTAATTATTGCAACATATTACCTAGAAATATACAACAATCAACTGATTAACTGCACCCAAACAAATATACAGGGTCTGATTTACTTAGTGCCATTTGCAGTTTAAAAAGAATGGTCCTATAAAGTTGAAGTGATAGAAGGTCAAAATTTAAATGTGCATGGATGTATTTCCATGTTAAATAGAGGTATTTTTGCAATATACATCCCTTAGCAAAAATGCTTCTATTAAAAGTTATCATGGGTTTTCAGTGGCATATGCACATATGCTGTAAAGGGCCTGTGCACAAGTATTCAAGCTGGGGGTGGTGTGTATTGTGCCCGTGAAGATTAATTTTTCATCATTCAAGTCACTCATCATTCTCTCAGAAGGTGTGGTATTTGAGTATTGGTCCATGGACCCTCACAGCATATGTACGTATGCCACTGAAAACCACAAATACCTTTTACTAGAAGCATTTTTGCTAATGAAAATATATTGAAAAAATAATGCTTCTATTTATAATTGAAATGCACCCATCACATTGCAATTTTGACCCTTATGTCCTTTTGATTGGTAGAAGCTCATGTTTGCTGGCACGATCCTACGTAAATTTTTCCTACAGGAAAATTATTAAAAAGAATATGAAACCCAAATTTTAATCTTTTATGATTCAGATAGAGCATGCCATTAAATGTAGCCACCAATCAGCAAGAGCTACCCAGGGTGCGGAACCAAAAATGGGCCTGTTCCTAAGCTTACATTCCTGCTTTTTCAAATAAAGATACCAAGAGAACAAAGAAAATTTGATAATAGGAGTAAATTAGAAAGTTGCATGCTCTATCTGAATCGTGAAAGAAACAATTTGGGTTTCATATCCCTTTAAGAGGAAGCATGCAAGGTGCATAAATGTTTGTTTGTTTGTTTGTTTTTATTAAATAATTTATAGATTTGTTTTTTATTGTTATTTACACCTTATGAGAGAAACCCTGCAAATTTGTTTGAAAATTAGTACAAGAATTTCACACATTCCCTTATATCGTGTTACCCCCGCAGTAGTAATCTTGCACAAATCATTTCATGAAACTGAGCTGCCATGTTTGTAGTGATCCATAATTTTTTGAAATCTTAAAGGGGCAGTAAAGTAAAAAATTTAAGTTTCATGATCCAGAAAGAGCATGGAATTTTAAACAATTTTCCAATTAAATTATTTTACATCATTTGCTTTGTTCTCTTGGTTTCCTTTGTTACGAAGCATACTTAGGTAGGGTCAGGAGCAGCAATACAGTAATGGGAGCTAGCTGCTGATTGGGTTTTATGTCCTTTCAAAGGATTTAAAGGGACAGTCTTCATTCATAATAAATTTATATATTTAGAATTGTTGTCCTATATTAACTTATCTTACCTGTATGTCAGCATACTGCAAACAACGGTTTAATCAATATTTCCAAGAGATTCATGCTGTTCAATCAAGTAAAATTGCTCCTAAACTCCGCCTACCGCCGTCTTCTTCATTCCCAGAAGTAATTTTTTTATTAACCCTTTGAGTGCTAAGCACTTTCCCACCTGGGTGCTAAGATTTTTAAAGGTTTTTTTATTTTTTGAACAAACATTTTTTAACTTTTTTTTATTTTTTCCAGACCCCAAAGACCTACACTGTTGAAAAGGTTAGGCGATTACCTTTCCAATGGGGGTCTGTAGCTGCTTAGATGCCTGAGATACAGGCTTCTAAGCAGCATGCCCCCTGCTCCTATACTTAACATTGTTAAGTATAAATAAAGTTGTTATTACGCGTGACGTCACCACGCAAAACGGGAATCGCCGGCGATGCCTGTCACTCTACAGGCACGATCGCCGGGGTGGGAGCCCCCAGATCTCCCTCAAGGTGGGAGAGTGCTAGTGACGGCTCTGAGCCGTCATTAGCACTCAAAGGGACAGTCTAGGCCAAAATAAACTTTCATGATTCAGATAGAGCATGTCATTTTACAAATTTTCCAATTTACTTTTATCACCAATTTTGCTTTGTGCTCTTGGTATTCTTAGTTGAAAGCTTAACCTAGGAGGTTCATATGCTAATTTCTTAGACCTTGAAGCCCACCTCTTTTCAGATTGCATTTTAACAGTTTTCACCACTAGAGGGTGTTAGTTCACGTATTTCATATAGATAACACTGTGCTCGTGAAGTTATCTGGGAGCAGGCACTGATTGGCTAGACTGCAAGTCTGTCAAAAGAACTGAAAAAGGGGCAGTTTGCAGAGTCTTAGATACAAGATAATCACAGAGGTTAAAAGTATATTAATATAACTGTGTTGGTTATGCAAAACTGGGGAATGGGTAATAAAGGGATTATCTATCTTTTAAAACAATAAAAATTCTGGTGTAGACTGTCCCTTTAAGTGCCCGCGAAATGTAAAATGTCACTGCGTTGTGCCTCCACCTACTGCGCATGAGCAATGAACGTTGAAGACTACTGGAAGAGCTGGGGAATGCTTTTAGTATTGCACCATTTCTCCCCTACTAGTGTTCAGTATTAATGTTCCATATTGCTCTATGTGATGACGTCACGATCGACAGAATGCGCATGTGCTAAATGACGGGAATGCTGGATCTGGTTTATTTGCGATTTCATGGAAAAGTCAGGGAAGTGGCTTGAAGTGATTTATGGTTGATGTCATTGATAGGCGGAGTTTAGAGGCCATTTTAATTGACTGAACGGCGTGATTCTCTTATAAATATTGATTAAACCGTTGTGTGCAGTATGCTGACATACAGGTAAAATAAGTTTATATATGGTAACGATTCTAAATATATAAATGTATTATGAATGTAGACTGTCCCTTTAAAATGCCTTTTATGCAAAAAAAAATGTCAGTGTGCTCCATGTGCTAAGCAGCAGATGATAGTTTGGATCCCTTGGGGAGCAAGCTGGCTCATGCTTTGTAACCGCTCTACCACCTCTGAGGTGGCAGAGAAAAATCACTGTGAACACCTTCATTCAAGGTTGATTGATAGCCGCACGAAAGCAGGGGTGGTCCTGCACAAGTAAATGTTTGTGCAATAGTACATGCAGACAGTGGACGACCAGTGTCAGCTGACTCTTTGCCCGGAAGGCAGACGGACAGGTTCCCAAGTTGGAAGCCTTGCTGGCCCACTGAACAGTATATGGGGACAATATGTTTTTTCCAACTTTGAGAATTGTGAGTGTACAATGCAGACTTCACAAACCTATCCCTACTACACACCTCTCCTTAGCTGGCCTGAACGGAAAGGATCAAGCAAATTACTGTAAAACAATGCAAGATTTGCAAATAAAATGACAGCGACCAGCCGTATTTTTACTATTAACAACTGAAAATAAGGAAAGTGTTTAACCTCTTAAGGACATTTGACGGAATTTTTCCGTCATAAAACAATTGAGCAAACTGAAAGCTGTGTCCTTGGAAGTTTAGTTATTCAAAAACCATTGCAGAACACAAGGTGTTAATTTATTGCAAGACTATAGAAAAGTTGTAAAAAAAAAAAAATATATATATAGAAGCTGGTCCTATTATGGTGAATCCCATAATACAGGGAGTGCAGAATTATTAGGCAAGTTGTATTTTTGAGGATTAATTTTATTATTGAACAACAACCATGTTCTCAATGAACCCAAAAAACTCATTAATATCAAAGCTGAATAGTTTTGGAAGTAGTTTTTAGTTTTAGCTATTTTAGGGGGATATCTGTGTGTGCAGGTGACTATTACTGTGCATAATTATTAGGCAACTTAACAAAAAACAAATATATACCCATTTCAATTATTTATTTTTACCAGTGAAACCAATATAACATCTCAACATTCACAAATATACATTTCTGGCATTCAAAAACAAAACAAAAACAAATCAGTGACCAATATAGCCACCTTTCTTTGCAAGGACACTCAAAAGCCTGCCATCCATGGATTCTGTCAGTGTTTTGATCTGTTCACCATCAATATTGCGTGCAGCAGCAACCACAGCCTCCCAGACACTGTTCAGAGAGGTGTACTGTTTTCCCTCCTTGTAAATCTCACATTTGATGATGGACCACAGGTTCTCAATGGGGTTCAGATCAGGTGAACAAGGAGGCCATGTCATTAGATTTTCTTCTTTTATACCCTTTCTTGCCAGCCACGCTGTGGAGTACTTGGACGCGTGTGATGGAGCATTGTCCTGCATGAAAATCATGTTTTTCTTGAAGGATGCAGACTTCTTCCTGTACCACTGCTTGAAGAAGGTGTCTTCCAGAAACTGGCAGTAGGACTGGGAGTTGAGCTTGACTCCATCCTCAACCCGAAAAGGCCCCACAAGCTCATCTTTGATGATACCAGCCCAAACCAGTACTCCACCTCCACCTTGCTGGCGTCTGAGTCGGACTGGAGCTCTCTGCCCTTTACCAATCCAGCCACGGGCCCATCCATCTGGCCCATCAAGACTCACTCTCATTTCATCAGTCCATAAAACCTTAGAAAAATCAGTCTTGAGATATTTCTTGGCCCAGTCTTGACGTTTCAGCTTGTGTGTCTTGTTCAGTGGTGGTCGTCTTTCAGCCTTTCTTACCTTGGCCATGTCTCTGAGTATTGCACACCTTGTGCTTTTGAGCACTCCAGTGATGTTGCAGCTCTGAAATATGGCCAAACTGGTGGCAAGTGGCATCTTGGCAGCTGCACGCTTGACTTTTCTCAGTTCATGGGCAGTTATTTTGCGCCTTGGTTTTTCCACACGCTTCTTGCGACCCTGTTGACTATTTTGAATGAAACGCTTGATTGTTCGATGATCACGCTTCAGAAGCTTTGCAATTTTAAGAGTGCTGCATCCCTCTGCAAGATATCTCACTATTTTTGACTTTTCTGAGCATGTCAATTCCTTCTTTTGACCCATTTTGCCAAAGGAAAGGAAGTTGCCTAATAATTATGCACACCTGATATAGGGTGTTGATGTCATTAGACCACACCCCTTCTCATTACAGAGATGCACATCACCTAATATGCTTAATTGGTAGTAGGCTTTCGAGCCTATACAGCTTGGAGTAAGACAACATGCATAAAGAGGATGATGTGGTCAAAATACTCATTTGCCTAATAATTCTGCACTCCCTGTAGTTACAGCTGCAACTGGTATCCCTATTTTTCTATAGCATCCACCAACACAGGAAGCAGGCAAACACCTGCCAACAGCAAAGTACCACTCCACTGAAAATCAGGATCACTCTTTTTACAGAAGTCACTCACACTATACACAAAATACTAAGACCTCACACTACATATAGTGGCTGCTATTGTTTGCATTATAAACAGAGGTCACTCATACTATATGCAGATAAAATCAGATAACGACATAGTTGATAAGCAATAACATGCACAACAGCTGATATTGAGGATATTACAATACATGAAATTTAAAATAGGTGCCTGTAATACATATAGGTTTGGATGAACTATTCAAAGTGTATAAACACCAAGGAACTGTCCTATTAAATACACAGCAAGGAGCTGTCACTTACAGTCTATAGATGGACTGTCACTCACTTGGAGCTGTCTCTTGCCATATATATTCATGGTAAACAGAGAGTGTCACTTAGTACTTAACATACCGGTGGCCGTCACTTCATAAATATACATAGTGTGATGGACCAGATGCTTCTAATAGGTGGTTGTTACACATTGTATGTATACAAGATGGAGACTGTCACTCACTGTACATATAGTATGGGCTATGCCACACACACACACACATATATATATATATATATATATATATATATATATATACACACACAATATAGTACTTTTTTCACTAAATGTATGGAATGGTGATTTCACTCAGAGTATATATACACACACACACACACAATATAGTGATTGTCACTCACAGTAAATACAAAATATGTAGATTGTCACTAGTATGCATCTCATGGGGACTGTCCCACTCACAGTATATACATAATAAGGGGGTTGTCAGGTCACTGTATGCATGGCAGCTGTCATTCACTGTAAATAAACAATTTGTGGGTTGTCAGCTCACATGGCATAGGAGCTGTCATTTATAGTAAATAACCATGGTAATTGTCACTCACAGTATGTATGGCATGTGGACTGTCACTCAATTTATATACACAATTTAGTGATTGTCACTCACAGTACATACACAATACGTAGTTTGTCACTGTATGTATTGCATGGGGACTGTCACTAACTGTATATAAAGAATGGGGCTGTCACTTACAGAGGGATAAAGTCACAACATATACACAATATGGGGTTTATTCACCTGTTTGTATGTCAGGGGGATTGTCACTAACAGTATATACACAATATGGGAACTATATCATTCTCATTTAAAATATGAGCCCTAAGGGCAATTATAGCTTAGTATAAAGCTGTCACTTACAATATATGCCAGCGATGGCTCTCAGCAGCAATATCCTGGTTAGCCAGAAGCTGCAAGTCAGTCCTGAGGTTTCGAGCTTCTGTTTCTGCGGAAGCACCGAGGTCTCAGCTGGTGTCTGAGTTGCCCCAGGTACCTTGCGCCTCCGCAAAGTTGGTGTGGTACACGTCTCTGAAATACCCATGGGCGCCGCCATCTTTTCAGCGCACCGAGCGCATGCGCCGAAGTGCCATCCTGGATAGAGATCGTCCAGTATGCAGTTGCACTATGCAGAGGGAACGCGCTGGATGGTTGTGAGGCTGTGTGGTGCAGGGGGTACAGGAGAGGAGGAGGCAAGTGTGGTATAGAGGTGTAAAGGAGAAGTGTAATAGAGGGGTAAAGAAGAAAAGGGGAAGTGTGTTAAAGGGGGGTAAAGGAGAGGGGAAGAAGTGTGATACAGAGGGGTAAAAGAGAGGATGGGGCGTGTGGTACAGAGTGATAAAGGAGAGGAGGGGGAGTGTGATACAGAGGGATAAATGAGAGGAGGGGGAGTGTGATAGAGAGGGATAAAGGAGAGCAGGGGAAGTCAGATACAGAGGGATAAAGGAGAGGAGGGGAAGTCTGATACAGATGGATAAAGGAGAGGAGGGGGAGTCTAATACAGAGGGATAAAGGACAGGAGGGAGAGTCTGATACAGAGGGATAAAGGAGAGGAGGGAGAGTCTGATACAGAGGGATAAAGGAGAGGAGGGGGAGTCTGATACAGAGGAATAAAGGAGAGGAGGGGGAGTCTGATACAGAGGGATAAAGGAGAATAGGGGGAGTCTGATACAGAGGTATAAAGGAGAGGAGGGGGAGTCTGATACAGAGGGATAAAGGAGAATAGGGGGAGTCTGATACAGAGGTATAAAGGAGAGGAGGGGGAGTCTGATACAGAGGGATAAAGGAGAGGAGGGGGAGTCTGATACAGAGGGATAAAGGAGAGGAGGGGCAGTCTGATACAGAGGGATAAAGGAGAGGACGGGGAGTCTGATACAGAGGGGTGAAAGAGAGGATGGGGCGTGTGGTACAGAGTGATAAAGGAGAGGAGGGGAAGTCTGATACAGAGGGATAAATGAGAGGAGGGGAGTGTGATACAGAGGGATAAAGGAGAGGAGGGGAAGTCTGATACAGAGGGATAAAGGAGAAGAGGGGAAGTCTGATACAGAGGGATAAAGGAGAGGAGGGGGAGTCTGATACGGAGGGATAAAGGAGAGGAGGGGGAGTCTGATACAGAGGGATAAAGGAGAGGAGGGGAAGTCTGATACAGAGGGGTGAAAGAGAGGAGGGTGTGTGTGGTACAGAGTGATAAAGGAGAGGAGGGGAAGTCAGATACAGAGGGGTGAAAGAGAGGATGGGGCGTGTGGTACAGAGTGATAAAGGAGAGGAGGGGAAGTCAAATACAGAGGGATAAAGGAGAGGAGGGGAAGTGTGTTAAAGGGGGGTAAAGGGGAGGGGGAGAAGTGTGATACAGAGGGATAAAGGAGAGGAGGGGGAGTGTGATACAGAGGGATACATGCGAGGAGGGGGAGTGTGATACAGAGGGATAAATGAGAGGAGGGGGAGTGTGATAAAGAGGGATAAATGAGAGGAGGGGGAGTCTGATATAGAGGGATAAAGGAGAGGAGGGGGAGTCTGATACAGAGGGATAAAGGAGAGGAGGGGGAGTCTGATACAGAGGGATAAAAGGAGAGGAGGGGAAGTCTGATACAGAGGGGTGAAAGAGAGGATGGGACGTGTGGTACAGAGTGATAAAGGAGAGGAGAGGAAGTCAGATACAGAGGGGTGAAAGAGAGGATGGGGCGTGTGGTACAGATTGATAAAGGAGAGGAGGGGAAGTCAGATACAGAGGGATAAAGGAGAGGAGGGGAAGTGTGTTAAAGGGGGGTAAAGGAGAGGGGGAGAAGTGTGATACAGAGGGATAAAGGAGAGGAGGAGGAGTCTGATACAGAGGGATAAAGGAGAGGAGGGGGAGTCTGATACAGAGGAATAAAGGAGAGGAGGGGGAGTCTGATACAGAGGGATAAAGGAGAGGAGGGGAAGTCTGATACAGAGGGGTGAAAGAGAGGAGGGTGTGTGTGGTACAGAGTGATAAAGGAGAGGAGGGGAAGTCAGATACAGAGGGGTGAAAGAGAGGATGGGGCGTGTGGTACAGAGTGATAAAGGAGAGGAGGGGAAGCCAGATACAGAGGGATAAAGGAGAGGAGGGGAAGTGTGTTAAAGGGGGGTAAAGGAAAGGGGGAGAAGTGTGATACAGAGGGATAAAGGAGAGGAGGGGGAGTCTGATACAGAGGGATAAAGGAGAGGAGGGGGAGTCTGATACAGAGGGATAAAGGAGAGGAGCGGAAGTCTGATACAGAGGGATAAAGGAGAGTAGGGAGAGTCTGATACAGAGGGATAAATGAGAGGAGGGGGAGTGTGATACAGAGGGATAAAGGAGAGGAGGGGAAGTCTGATACAGAGGGATAAAGGAGAGGAGGGGGAGTCTGATACAGAGGGATAAAGGAGAGGAGGGGGAGTCTGATACAGAGGGATAAAGGAGAGGAGGGGGAGTCTGATACAGAGGGGTTAAAGAGAGGATGGGGCATGTGGTACAGAGTGATAAAGGAGAGGAGGGGAAGTCTGATACAGAGGGATAAAGGAGAGGAGGGGGAGTGTGATACAGAGGGATAAATGAGAGGAGGGGGAGTGTGATACAGAGGGATAAAGGAGAGGAGGGGAAGTCTGATACAGAGGGATAAAGGAGAGGAGGGGGAGTCTGATACAGAGGGATAAAGGAGAGGAGGGGGAGTCTGATACAGAGGGATAAAGGAGAGGAGGGGGAGTCTGATACAGAGGGGTTAAAGAGAGGATGGGGCATGTGGTACAGAGTGATAAAGGAGAGGAGGGGAAGTCAGATACAGAGGGGTGAAAGAGAGGATTGGGCGTGTGGTACAGAGTGATAAAGGAGAGGAGGGGAAGTCAGATACAGAGGGATAAAGGAGAGGAGGGGAAGTGTGTTAAAGGGGGGTAAAGGAGAGGGGGAGAAGTGTGATACAGAGGGATAAAGGAGAGGAGGGGGAGTCTGATATAGAG
Organism: Bombina bombina; assembly: GCF_027579735.1. Taxonomy (NCBI): domain Eukaryota; kingdom Metazoa; phylum Chordata; class Amphibia; order Anura; family Bombinatoridae; genus Bombina; species Bombina bombina. Next base: position 65,757,356 of record NC_069509.1, read on the forward strand.
GGCTAAAGGAGAGGAGGGGGAGTCTGATACAGAGGGATAAAGGAGAGGAGGGGGAGTCTGATACGGAGGGATAAAGGAGAGGAGGGGGAGTCTGATACAGAGGGATAAAGGAGAGGAGGGGAAGTCTTATACAGAGGGGTGAAAGAGAGGAGGGTGTGTGTGGTACAGAGTGATAAAGGAGAGGAGGGGAAGTCAGATACAGAGGGGTGAAAGAGAGGATGGGGCGTGTGGTACAGAGTGATAAAGGAGAGGAGGGGAAGTCAAATACAGAGGGATAAAGGAGAGGAGGGGAAGTGTGTTAAAGGGGGGTAAAGGGGAGGGGGAGAAGTGTGATACAGAGGGATAAAGGAGAGGAGGGGGAGTGTGATACAGAGGGATAAATGCGAGGAGGGGGAGTGTGATACAGAGGGATAAATGAGAGGAGGGGGAGTGTGATACAGAGGGATAAATGCGAGGAGGGGGAGTCTGATACAGAGGGATAAAGGAGAGGAGGGGGAGTCTGATACAGAGGGATAAAGGAGAGGAGGGGGAGTCTGATACAGAGGGATAAAAGGAGAGGAGGGGAAGTCTGATACAGAGGGGTGAAAGAGAGGATGGGACGTGTGGTACAGATTGATAAAGGAGAGGAGGGGAAGTCAGATACAGAGGGATAAAGGAGAGGAGGGGAAGTGTGTTAAAGGGGGGTAAAGGAGAGGGGGAGAAGTGTGATACAGAGGGATAAAGGAGAGGAGGAGGAGTCTGATACAGAGGGATAAAGGAGAGGAGGGGGAGTCTGATACAGAGGGATAAAGGAGAGGAGGGGGAGTCTGATACAGAGGGATAAAGGAGAGGAGGGGAAGTCTGATACAGAGGGGTGAAAGAGAGGAGGGTGTGTGTGGTACAGAGTGATAAAGGAGAGGAGGGGAAGTCAGATACAGAGGGGTGAAAGAGAGGATGGGGCGTGTGGTACAGAGTGATAAAGGAGAGGAGGGGAAGCCAGATACAGAGGGATAAAGGAGAGGAGGGGAAGTGTGTTAAAGGGGGGTAAAGGAAAGGGGGAGAAGTGTGATACAGAGGGATAAAGGAGAGGAGGGGGAGTCTGATACAGAGGGATAAAGGAGAGGAGGGGGAGTCTGATACAGAGGGATAAAGGAGAGGAGCGGGAGTCTGATACAGAGGGATAAAGGAGAGTAGGGAGAGTCTGATACAGAGGGATAAAGGAGAGGAGGGGGAGTCTGATACAGAGGGATAAAGGAGAGGAGGGGAAGTCTGATACAGAGGGGTGAAAGAGAGGATGGGGCATGTGGTACAGAGTTATAAAGGAGAGGAGGGGAAGTCTGATACAGAGGGATAAAGGAGAGGAGGGGGAGTGTGATACAGAGGGATAAATGAGAGGAGGGGGAGTGTGATACAGAGGGATACATGAGAGGAGGGGGAGTGTGATACAGAGGGATAAAGGAGAGGAGGGGAAGTCTGATACAGAGGGATAAAGGAGAGGAGGGGGAGTCTGATACAGAGGGATAAAGGAGAGGAGGGGGAGTCTGATACAGAGGGGTTAAAGAGAGGATGGGGCGTGTGGTACAGAGTGATAAAGGAGAGGAGGGGAAGTCAGATACAGAGGGGTGAAAGAGAGGATGGGGCGTGTGGTACAGAGTGATAAAGGAGAGGAGGGGAAGTCAGATACAGAGGGATAAAGGAGAGGAGGGGAAGTGTGTTAAAGGGGGGTAAAGGAGAGGGGGAGAAGTGTGATACAGAGGGATAAAGGAGAGGAGGGGGAGTCTGATATAGAGGGCTAAAGGAGAGGAGGGGGAGTCTGATACAGAGGGGTAAAGGAGAGGGGGAGAAGTCTGATACAGAGGGATAAAGGAGAGGAGGGAGAGTCTGATACAGAGGGATAAAGGAGAGGAGGGGAAGTCTGATACAGAGGGGTGAAAGAGAGGATGGGGCGTGTGGTACAGAGTGATAAAGGAGAGGAGGGTAAGTCAGATACAGAGGGATAAAGGAGGGGGGGGGAGTCTGATACAGAGGGGTAAAGGAGAGGGGGAGAAGTCTGATACAGAGGGATAAAGGAGAGGAGGGAAAGTCTGATACAGAGGGATAAAGGAGAGGAGGGAAAGTCTGATACAGAGGGATAAAGGAGAGGAGGGAAATCTGATACAGAGGGATAAAGGAGAGGAGGGGAAGTCTGATACAGAGGTATAAAGGAGAGGAGGGGGAGTCTGATACAGAGGGATAAAGGAGGGGAAGTCTGATACAGAGGGATAAAGGAGAGGAGGGGAAGTCTGATACAGAAGGATAAAGGAGAGGAGGGGAAGTCTGATACAGAGGGATAAAGGAGAGGAGGGGAAGTCTGATACAGATGGGTAAAGGAGAGGAGGGAAAGTCTGATACAGAGGGATAAAGGAGAGGAGGGAAATCTGATACAGAGGGATAAAGGAGTGGAGGGGAAGTCTGATACAGAGGGATAAAGGAGAGGAGGGGAAGTCTGATACAGAAGGATAAAGGAGAGGAGGGGAAATCTGATACAGAGAGATAAAGGAGAGGAGGGGAAGTCTGATACAGAGGGATAAAGGAGTGGAGGGGAAGTCTGATACAGAGGGATAAAGGAGAGGAGGGGAAGTCTGATACAGAGGGATAAAGGAGAGGAGGGAAAGTCTGATACAGAGGGATAAAGGAGAGGAGGGAAAGTCTGATACAGAGGGATAAAGGAGAGGAGGGAAAGTCTGATACAGAGGGATAAAGGAGAGGAGGGGAAATCTGATACAGAGGGGTAAAAGAGAGGAGGGGAAGTCTGATACAGATGGGTAAAGGAGAGGAGGGAAAGTCTGATACAGAGGGATAAAGGAGAGGAGGGAAATCTGATACAGAGGGATAAAGGAGAGGAGGGGAAGTCTGATACAGAGGGATAAAGGAGAGGAGGGGAAGTCTGATACAGAAGGATAAAGGAGAGGAGGGGAAATCTGATACAGAGAGATAAAGGAGAGGAGGGGAAGTCTGATACAGAGGGATAAAGGAGGGGAAGTCTGATACAGAGGGATAAAGGAGAGGAGGGGAAGTCTGATACAGAAGGATAAAGGAGAGGAGGGGAAGTCTGATACAGAGGGATAAAGGAGAGGAGGGGGAGTCTGATACAGAGGGATAAAGGAGGGGAAGTCTGATACAGAGGGATAAAGGAGAGGAGGGGAAGTCAGATACAGAGGGATAAAGGAGAGGAGGGGAAGTCTGATACAGAGAGATAAAGGAGAGGAGGGGGAGTCTGATACAGAGGGATAAAGGAGGGGAAGTCTGATACAGAGGGATAAAGGAGAGGAGGGGAAGTCTGATACAGAAGGATAAAGGAGAGGAGGGGAAGTCTGATACAGAGGGATAAAGGAGAGGAGGGGAAGTCTGATACAGATGGGTAAAGGAGAGGAGGGAAAGTCTGATACAGAGGGATAAAGGAGAGGAGGGAAATCTGATACAGAGGGATAAAGGAGTGGAGGGGAAGTCTGATACAGAGGGATAAAGGAGAGGAGGGGAAGTCTGATACAGAAGGATAAAGGAGAGGAGGGGAAATCTGATACAGAGAGATAAAGGAGAGGAGGGGAAGTCTGATACAGAGGGATAAAGGAGTGGAGGGGAAGTCTGATACAGAGGGATAAAGGAGAGGAGGGGGAGTGTGATACAGAGGGATAAATGAGAGGAGGGGGAGTGTGATACAGAGGGATACATGAGAGGAGGGGGAGTGTGATACAGAGGGATAAAGGAGAGGAGGGGAAGTCTGATACAGAGGGATAAAGGAGAGGAGGGGAAGTCTGATACAGAGGGATAAAGGAGAGGAGGGGGAGTGTGATACAGAGGGATAAATGAGAGGAGGGGGAGTGTGATACAGAGGGATACATGAGAGGAGGGGGAGTGTGATACAGAGGGATAAAGGAGAGGAGGGGAAGTCTGATACAGAGGGATAAAGGAGAGGAGGGGGAGTCTGATACAGAGGGATAAAGGAGAGGAGGGGGAGTCTGATACAGAGGGGTTAAAGAGAGGATGGGGCGTGTGGTACAGAGTGATAAAGGAGAGGAGGGGAAGTCAGATACAGAGGGGTGAAAGAGAGGATGGGGCGTGTGGTACAGAGTGATAAAGGAGAGGAGGGGAAGTCAGATACAGAGGGATAAAGGAGAGGAGGGGAAGTGTGTTAAAGGGGGGTAAAGGAGAGGGGGAGAAGTGTGATACAGAGGGATAAAGGAGAGGAGGGGGAGTCTGATATAGAGGGCTAAAGGAGAGGAGGGGGAGTCTGATACAGAGGGGTAAAGGAGAGGGGGAGAAGTCTGATACAGAGGGATAAAGGAGAGGAGGGAGAGTCTGATACAGAGGGATAAAGGAGAGGAGGGGAAGTCTGATACAGAGGGGTGAAAGAGAGGATGGGGCGTGTGGTACAGAGTGATAAAGGAGAGGAGGGTAAGTCAGATACAGAGGGATAAAGGAGGGGGGGGGAGTCTGATACAGAGGGGTAAAGGAGAGGGGGAGAAGTCTGATACAGAGGGATAAAGGAGAGGAGGGAAAGTCTGATACAGAGGGATAAAGGAGAGGAGGGAAAGTCTGATACAGAGGGATAAAGGAGAGGAGGGAAATCTGATACAGAGGGATAAAGGAGAGGAGGGGAAGTCTGATACAGAGGTATAAAGGAGAGGAGGGGGAGTCTGATACAGAGGGATAAAGGAGGGGAAGTCTGATACAGAGGGATAAAGGAGAGGAGGGGAAGTCTGATACAGAGGGATAAAGGAGAGGAGGGGAAGTCTGATACAGAGGGATAAAGGAGAGGAGGGGAAGTCTGATACAGATGGGTAAAGGAGAGGAGGGAAAGTCTGATACAGAGGGATAAAGGAGAGGAGGGAAATCTGATACAGAGGGATAAAGGAGTGGAGGGGAAGTCTGATACAGAGGGATAAAGGAGAGGAGGGGAAGTCTGATACAGAAGGATAAAGGAGAGGAGGGGAAATCTGATACAGAGAGATAAAGGAGAGGAGGGGAAGTCTGATACAGAGGGATAAAGGAGTGGAGGGGAAGTCTGATACAGAGGGATAAAGGAGAGGAGGGGAAGTCTGATACAGAGGGATAAAGGAGAGGAGGGAAAGTCTGATACAGAGGGATAAAGGAGAGGAGGGAAAGTCTGATACAGAGGGATAAAGGAGAGGAGGGAAAGTCTGATACAGAGGGATAAAGGAGAGGAGGGGAAATCTGATACAGAGGGGTAAAAGAGAGGAGGGGAAGTCTGATACAGATGGGTAAAGGAGAGGAGGGAAAGTCTGATACAGAGGGATAAAGGAGAGGAGGGAAATCTGATACAGAGGGATAAAGGAGTGGAGGGGAAGTCTGATACAGAGGGATAAAGGAGAGGAGGGGAAGTCTGATACAGAAGGATAAAGGAGAGGAGGGGAAATCTGATACAGAGAGATAAAGGAGAGGAGGGGAAGTCTGATACAGAGGGATAAAGGAGGGGAAGTCTGATACAGAGGGATAAAGGAGAGGAGGGGAAGTCTGATACAGAAGGATAAAGGAGAGGAGGGGAAGTCTGATACAGAGGGATAAAGGAGAGGAGGGGGAGTCTGATACAGAGGGATAAAGGAGGGGAAGTCTGATACAGAGGGATAAAGGAGAGGAGGGGAAGTCAGATACAGAGGGATAAAGGAGAGGAGGGGAAGTCTGATACAGAGAGATAAAGGAGAGGAGGGGGAGTCTGATACAGAGGGATAAAGGAGGGGAAGTCTGATACAGAGGGATAAAGGAGAGGAGGGGAAGTCTGATACAGAAGGATAAAGGAGAGGAGGGGAAGTCTGATACAGAGGGATAAAGGAGAGGAGGGGAAGTCTGATACAGATGGGTAAAGGAGAGGAGGGAAAGTCTGATACAGAGGGATAAAGGAGAGGAGGGAAATCTGATACAGAGGGATAAAGGAGTGGAGGGGAAGTCTGATACAGAGGGATAAAGGAGAGGAGGGGAAGTCTGATACAGAAGGATAAAGGAGAGGAGGGGAAATCTGATACAGAGAGATAAAGGAGAGGAGGGGAAGTCTGATACAGAGGGATAAAGGAGTGGAGGGGAAGTCTGATACAGAGGGATAAAGGAGAGGAGGGGAAGTCTGATACAGAGGGATAAAGGAGAGGAGGGAAAGTCTGATACAGAGGGATAAAGGAGAGGAGGGAAAGTCTGGTACAGAGGGATAAAGGAGAGGAGGGAAAGTCTGATACAGATTGATAAAGGAGAGGAGGGGAAATCTGATACAGAGGGGTAAAAGAGAGGAGGGGGAGTCTGATTTAGAGGGGTAAAAGAGAGGATGGGAAGTCTGATACAGAGGGGTAAAAGAGAGGAGGGGAAGTCTGATACAGAGGGGTAAAAGAGAGGAGGGGAAGTCTGATACAGAGGGGTAAAAGAGAGGAGGGGAAGTCTGATACAGAGGGGTAAAAGAGAGGATGGGAAGTCTGATACAGAGGGGTAAAAGAGAGGATGGGAAGTCTGATACAGAGGTGTAAAAGAAAGTAGGGTGTGTGTGGTGCAGAGTGATAAAGGAGAGGAGGGGAAGTCTGATACAGAGGGGTAAAAGAGAGGAGGGTGTGTGTGGTGCAGAGTGATAAAGGAGAGAGGGGGAAGTCTGATACAGAGGGGTAAAAGAGAGCAGGGGGTGTGTGGTGCAGAGTGATAAAGGAGAGGAGGGGAAGTGTGACCGTGGTTGTAAAGAAGAAGTGTGATGAGGTAAAGGATAGTAGGGAAAATGTGATAAAGGAGAGGAGGGGAAGTGTGATATAGGGGTAAAGGAGAGGAGGGGAAGTGTAGTACAGAGGGGTAGAGGAGAGGAGGGGAAGTGTAGTACAGAGGGGTAGAGGAGGGGTGGTGTGCTACAGAGGTGTAAAGGAGAGGAGGGGAAGTGTGATAGAGGGGTAAATGATGAAACTGGAAGTGTGGTACAGAGGGGTAAAGGAGAGTAGGGAAAATGTGATACAAAGATAGAAGGGTAAAGTGTGATTGAGGGGTAAAGGAGAGGAGGAGAAGTGTGGTACAGAAGGATAAAGTAGAGGTGGGGAACTGTGGTAAAGGAGAGGAGGGGACGTGTGGTACACAGTGGTAAAGGAGGGGAAGTTTAGCACATAGGGGTAGAGGAGGGGACGTGTGTTAACCCCTTAATGACCACAGCACTTTTCCATTTTCTGTCCGTTTGGGACCAAGGCTATTTTTACATTTCTGCAGTGTTTGTGTTTAGCTGTAATTTTCCTCTTACTCATTTACTGTACCCACACATATTATATACCGTTTTTCTCGCCATTAAAGGGCCACTGTAAGTAAATATTTTCTATGCCTGTTACTAACTACCCCAAATACGCTTTTTATCAATAGCATTTCATTAACATATCTCTACCGTATATCAGAAATCTTGTCTGCAAATTTAATTGTTTTCCAAACCCACTCCATGGGTATCCTTTGCTCTGTACCAATCCGTTTACAATACCTAGGTTTCAAAATGGCGCTTTAAACAAAAAGTTATTGGTTTAACTATTTTGAACACACAGTGCTAAAAATAGTGGGCAGGATAACGTGACATCATCGGCGAATAAAAGATATAACTTTTAGAACGTTATGAAACTTTGTTTTGGAGAAAATATAGGTTAGTAGGTTTTAATTAATGTTTATTAACTTTAATATGTTAGTTGTTTAGCTTAAAAATTATAACAGAAAGTAATCCTTTAAATGGACTTTCTAAAGATATCATTATGTTCATCATATCTTATAATTTACTATAAAAAAAAATTATAAAATATGAGGAAAAAATTGAAAAAAAACACACTTTTTCTAACTTTGACCCCCAAAATCTGTTACACATCTACAACCACCAAAAAACACCCATGCTAAATAGTTTCTAAATTTTGTCCTGAGTTTAGAAATACCCAATGTTTACATGTTCTTTGCTTTTTTTGTAAGTTATAGGGCCATAAATACAAGTTGCACTTTGCTATTTCCAAACCATTATTTTTCAAAATTAGCGCTAGTTACATTAGAACACTGATATCTTTTAGGAATCTCTGAATATCCATTGACATGTATATATTTTTTTTTAGTAGACATCCCAAAGTATTCATCTAGGCCCATTTTGGTATATTTCATGCCACCATTTCACCGCCAAATGCGATTAAATACAAAAAATCGTTCACTTTTTTACTAATCTTTTCACAAACATTTGGTTTCTCACTGAAATTATTTACAAACAGCTTGTGCAATTATGGCTTAATTGGTTGTAAATTCTTCTCTGGGATCCCCTTTGTTCAGAAATAGCAGACATATATGGCTTTGGCGTTGCTTTTTAGTAATTAGAAGGCTGCTAAATGCCACTGCGCACTACACGTGTATTATGCCCAGCAGTGAAGGGGTTAATTATGGAGCATGTAGGGAGCTTTTAGGTATAATTTTAGCTTTAGTGTAGTGTAGTAGACAACCCCAAGTATTGATCTAGGCCAATTTTGGTATATTTCATGCCACCATTTCACCGCCAAATGCGATCAAATGAAAAAAAAACGTTAAATTTTTCACAATTTTAGGTTTCTCACTGAAATCATTTACAAACAGGTTGTACAATTATGGCACAAATGGTTGTAAATGCTTCTCTGGGATCCCCTTTGTTCAGAAATAGCAGACATATATGGCTTTGGCGTTGCTTTTTGGTAATTAGAAGGCCGCCAAATGCTGCTGCATTTCACACGTGTATTATGGCTAGCAGTGAAGGGGTTAATTATGTAGCTTGTAGGGAGCTTGCAAGGTTAATTTTAGCTTTAGTGTAGAGCTCAGCCTCCCACCTGAAACATGAGACCCCCTGATCCCTCCCAAACAGCTCACTTCCCTCCCCCACCCCACAATTGTCCCCGCCATCTTAAGTACTGGCAGAAACTCTGCCAGTACTAAAATAAAAGCTATATTTGGGCTTTTTTTGTGGGGTTTTTTTAGCATATTTACATATGCTGCTGTGTAGGATCCCCCCTTAGCCCCCAACCTCACTGATCCCCCACTAAACAGCTCTCTAACCCTCCCCCTCTGCCTTAATGGGCGCCATCTTGGGTACTGGCAGCTGTCTGCCAGTACCCAGTTTAGTAAAAAATTTGCCTTTTTTTAAAAAAAAATTCCCTTTTCTGTAGTGTATCTTCCCCCCACCCCTTCCAGATCCCTTAGCTGTTACTTTAAAACTTTCAAAACCTTTTTTTTTGTTGCTTTTTACAGCTTTATTTTTCTGCAGTGTAGCGGTTCGCTCCCGCCCCGTGCACGCGCCTGCCCGCCGTCCCCCGTGCACGGGCGCGCTCCCGACTGACCCGCCCCCGATCCCGCCCCCCTTCCCTCTACTCGGCACATCGATGGCCGCCCATCCGCCTCCCAGGCTTGCTCCCACCCACCAACGATACCGGCCACCGATGTCCGGTGCAGAGAGGGCCACAGAGTGGCTCTCTCTGCATCGGATGGCCATGGGGGGTTATTGCAGGATGCCTCCATATCGAGGCATCACTGCAATAACCGGAAAGCAGCTGGAAGCGAGCAGGATCGCTTCCAGCTGCTTTCCAGACCAAGGACGTACGCCACATGTCCTCGGTCATTAACTGTCTTTTTTTTGAGGACGTGTGGCGTACGTCCTTGGTCGTTAAGGGGTTAAATGGACACTGAACCCAAATTTTTTCTTTCGTGATTCAGATAGAGCATACATTTTTAAGCAACTTTCTAATTTACTCCTATTATCAATGTTTCTTTGTTCTCTAGCTATCTTTATTTGAAAAGGAATGCATCTAAGCTTTTGTTTGGTTCAGAACTCTGGACAGCACTTTTTTATTGGTGCATTAATTTATCCACCAATCAGCAAGAACAACCCAGGTTGTTCACCAAAAATGGGCCGGCATCTAAACATTTTTGCATTTTAAATAAAGATACCAAGAGAATAAATAAAATGTGATAATAGGAGTAAATTTGGAAGTTGCTTAAAATTTCATGCTCTATCTGAATCACGAAATAAAAAATTTGGGTTCAGTGTCCCTTTAAAGTGGCGTAAGTAGAAGAGGGGAATGTGGCATAGAGGGATAAAGGAGAGGAGGGGGCGTGTGGTATACAGGGATCCTTATATAGAAACAGCAGCTCCTGGACAATATAGTTGCCGTTGCAGACTGTGGTTTCTTGCAATCCCCTTTCCAATAGACAATACATCAGTGTCCACAGCACCTCTTAGTATAAAAAGCTTGACTTTATTTAATCATAGTTATAGTAGTTTTTACTATAATGAAATAAAGTCAAGATTTTTATACTAAGAGGTACTGTGGACACTGATGTATTGTCTATATGTATTGTCTATTGGTATACAGGGGTAAACAAGAGGAGGGGCCATGTGATACAGGGGGTAAAGGAGAGGAGGGGGTCATGTGGTACAGAGGGGTAAATGAGAGGAGGGGCCATGTGGTACAGGGGGTAAAGGAGAGGAGGGGCCATGTGGCACAGAGGGGTAAAGGAGAGGAGGGGCCATGTGGTACAGGGGTAAAGGAGAGGGGGGAAATGTGGCACAGAGGGGTAAAGGAGAGGAGGGGAATCGTGACACATAGGAGTACAGGAAAGAGGGGGGATATTGTATAAAGAACATCCTCATGGCAAAATGGCCCGAACTGTGAAAATTCTCTTAATATTGTGTGCATAAGTTTTTATATCACCTAAGTGCTCAAAAAGCTAAACAGGTTCCTTATGGCCATCTATGCCGGACTTGTGTAAACATCAAGATTGTTTTTAACAGTTTAACTTGCTAGTTTCCATCTGTATAAAATAGTAACATGAGCTGGTAAATGAATTAGTAACAATTGCATTTTACAAGTAATAATTACTTACCCCTCTTCTCTTAGCGCCAGATTCTCTATAGCGCCCTGGGCTTATGAGATTCTCTAACAAATATCACCAGAACTATGAAGCCACTAACATAATTCTCAAAAGGACAATTTTTACCTTGAGAACAGTGTCTGACAAAAGAGTGTCCCCTGCTTTTAAAGGGAGCTGCAGTATGTTTTTAACATAGGCAAAGGGGTTAAACCCATCTTTTGTACCAGGCTCGCTGCTGAACAGTAAGCAGTCGCTGGATGGTAATTGGTGGCTATTTTCGAATGTTGCTTTTGATTGGATCACCCGCTGTGTCCTGCTAGGGAGCTGTAACACATTGCCCTTTCAGCAGTGATAAAACACATTGTATCTATTATTTACAATGCACATTCCGCTTATATTACTCATACCTTGTGTAAACATGTTTTAATAAGAAACCACTTAACAGACAACTTTAGTGAGGTTGAAATCGATTACTTATTTCAATTACGGTGTCAAAACATTTTTATATTTAAAATACACGCTTTTTTATATTATCACTTAGTTATAGGATGGTGGGAAAAAAGTATAGATTTGTATTTATTTTTAGTAATTTTTGAAAAGACCACTCAATGCAGTAGAATAATTAACATTGCATAATTAACAAATACATAATAAAAAAGACAATGATTTAACACCTACTCTGAATTTCAAATAAGCAGTAGATTTTTTCTTTTACAAATTTTTATTTTCTCCCATTTTCCGGCCCCCTGTATATCATGTGACAAACATCAGGCAATCACAGACTAGTATACATATACCCAGTGAGCTTGTGCACATGCTCAGTAGAATCTTGTTCCTCAGAAAGTGTATATATAAAAAGACGGCAACATTTGATAATAGAAGTAAATTGGAAGGTTCTGCTCTTTCTGAATCATAAAAGTTTATTTTGACTTAAGTGTCCTTTTAACATTCAGCAGAACTGTACGGGGAGCGATCAGACAAATATCCGTGTATGTCTTTGAGGTGAAGCAATATCTAAAACCTTTCAGTTATATCAGGCTAGGTGACTTATAAATGCCCTATTGTTTTATACTTCTCTCATTAACACTGGAGGTAACACTGTTCTACATATATCAGGCGCATAATGGAGCATTGTATAGGCAAAAAAAAAAATAGAGTCAAAATTAGTTGATAAGTAATGAGCTGCCTGCATTTGATTCAACACAACCTACTGATCACACATAAAACCTTACTCTGTAGGAGACGTTTGGAACTCAGACTCTGGTAACCTCCTGTTTATGGGGAATATTACAATCACTGGCGTGAAAAGCAATATGTAAAAGTATAAGGTATGTGCATAGTTATTACTAAGGAGGTAAAATGCTGTGTGCTTTGTTATGATAGAATCACATGACCTCTACATTTGTGGTTTATTATACCAACAAAAAAGTGCCAAAAAGGGCTTTCTATATAGTATATTGAGAATATCATATTGTGATGTGCATTTAAACTGTGACAATGCTTTAATATGTTGGCTAACTTTATTATAGCATTGTTGATTTTATATATATATATATATATATATATATATATATATATATATATATATATATATATATATATATATATATATAGTTAAAGAAAGTCAGCTCTAGAGAAACAAAGTACTACTAGGAATTAGCTGAATACATCTGGTGAGCCAATGACAATTGCTAGGTCCTAGTACTGCGACCTACCTAGGTATACTTTTCAACAATAAATATTAAAGGGACAGTTTACTCAAAAATGTTCTCCCCTTTAATTTGTTTCCAATGATCCACTTTACCTGCTGGAGTGTATTAAATTCTTTACAAGTAGCTCCTTTACCCTTATATTGGCATTTGAAATAGTTGATTTAGCATGTGGTATCCCCACCTATTCTGAAAGTTTGTGGCCGCAGGTCCAAGCTATAGATAAGGTTTGTAAACACAGCCAGCAGAAGAAATTACACTCCCAGTGGGATATAGCAGAGATAAGGTAATACAATGTTGATTTTCCATTGTTCTCTCCAAGAACTGGTGATTGTTTTATGGACCAATATAAGATAAAGAAACATGTATATGTATACAATGTGATACAGTAATGAGATCTGATTATACCTACAAGTTCAACCCATTTTTTTAGGTTGTGGCTTCAAAACAGAAAATCAGAGGTTTAATATACACAAAAAACCTTAAAAAGAAAATTTTCATACATTTTTTACGCGGCAGTTGAAAAAAAAGCAATTGTGAACACATTAAGGGAAAAACTATTTTTCAGTATACTGTCCCTTTAAAGGGACACTGAACCCAATTTTTTTCTTTTGTGATTCAGATAGAGCATGAAATTTTAAGCAACTTTCTAATTTACTCCTGTTATCAAATTTTCTTTATTCTCTTGGTATCTTTATTTGAAATGCAAGAATGTAAGTTTAGATGCTGGCCCATTTTTGATTAACAACCTGGGTTGTCCTTGCTGATTGGTGGATAAATTCATCCACCAATAAAAAATTGCTGTCCATAGTTCTGAACCCCAAAAAAGCTTAGATGCCTTCTTTTTCAAATAAAGATAGCAAGAGAACGAAGAAAATTTGATAGTAGGAGTAAATTAGAAAATTGCTTAAAATTGCATGCTCTATCTGAATCACGAAAGAAAAAAAATGGGTTCAGTGTCCCTTTACGAAAACAAAGTAAATTTGATAATACAAGTAAATTAAAAAGTCTCATAATTTCATGCTTCCTTTGAACCACAAAAGTTTGACTTTCATCCTCATTAAAGGGACATCAAACTCAAAAAATGTAGTTCATGATTCAGGTAGATTATACATTTTTAAACAACTTTACAATTTAATTTTGTTATCAATTTTGCTTTATACTTTTGGAATATTTTATCGAAGAAGCAGCAATGCACTCCTGGGATCTATCTAAATACATTTTTAAGCCAATGAAAATGGGCATACATGTTCAGCCACCAATCAGCAGCTAGCTCTGGGCCTATCTAAATATGCTTTTCAACAAAGGATACTAAGAAAATAAAGCAAATTAGATAATAGAAGAAAATTGGAAAGTTGTTTAAAATTGTTTTCTCTATCTGAATAATGAAAGAAAATGTCCCTTTAATAATTAATAATATACCCCCCCCCCCCCCAACAAAAAAACTGTATGTTTTACTTAGTGCTGCTGGTTTTAGTTTTGTAGTACTGAAGAATTGCCACAAAAACCTTATTGTGTCACACATTGTTCAGTGGACAAACCTACATAGCATTATATTTTAGCATGGGAAAAATACCAGGGTTTTGAAACCATATATTTTCTTTGATCTGGATTGTAGAATAAATAAATTGGTATTTAATGTTATAAAAAAACTGCTCTCAATCAGTGCTGTCTAAAAATGTGATAGAAAAACCTTTAAACGGAGATTAAAACGCCATTTGCTTTTGTGTAAAAATTCTGCTTCTCTTATTCTCCCTAGAGAGGCCAAAAAAACCTTTTTTGTTTATTTTCCAATATGTTGCAAACTGCCTAAACCAACTATATGATTGCTTAGAGCAGTATATAAGCTTATTTACAGCTAGATAGCCCTACCTGGCCACAATTCAGAGAGATAAGCTGAAGATGGTCACCAGGGTTTTAAAGTAGTTTGCAAATTATTACTAGACACATTTACATTCTTTTAATATACATATATACAGGTATATATATATATATATATAGAGAGAGAGAGAGAGAGAGAGAGAGAGAGAGAGAGAGAGAGAGAGAGAGAGAGAGAGAGAGAGAGATATTTACATAAATGTATTTTTGCAATTCAGTACTTTATATATATATATATATATATATATATATATATATATATATATATATATAGTATATATAGAGAGAGAGGGAGAGAGTGCTTTAATGTTCGAGGGCCCGATGATCAATAGTTTGCAAGCAAAAATGTGAATTGTTTAGCCTCGCAGGGACACACTTGGTGCAATTATCAAAAAAAGGTTACTGTCCCTATGAGTGGCGAGTTGTCTCCCATATAAATAATGAGAGCTCTCTGCTATGTAAAAGTTCACAGTGGAGGATTAAGTGCACAGGAAGAACCTGTTGTATGTTTTAACTTTAATATTAAGGTTAATACAAATCAGAACACGCTGTTTTCAGTGCAAGGTATCTTAAAGGGACACTGAACCCAAATTTTTTTCTTTCGTGATTCAGACAGAGCATGCAATTTTAAGCAACTTTCTAATTTACTCCTATTATCAATTTTCCTTCCTTTTCTTGCTTTCTTTATTTAAAAAAGATAGCATCTAAGCTATTTTTTTGGTTCAGTCCCATGGAAAGCACTTGTTTATTGGTGGGTGAATTTATCCGCCAATTGGCAATAACAACCCAGTTTGTTCCGCAAAAATGGGCCGGCATCTAAACTTACATTCTTGCATTTCAAATAAAGATACCAAGAGAATGAAGACAATTTGATAATAGGAGTCAATTAGAAAGTTGCTTAAAATTACATGATCTATCTGAATCACAAAAGAAACAAATTGGGTTCAGTGTCCCTTTAAAGGGACATGAAACCAAAAATGTTTCTTTCATAATTCAGACAGAGCATACCATTTTAAACAACTTTCCAATGTACTTCTATTATTTAATTGTCTTCCTTCTCTTGTTATCCTTTGCTGAAAGGTTTATCTAGAAAAGCTCAGGAGCAGCAAAGAACCTAGGTTCTAGCTGCTGATTGGTGGCTGAATATATATATACCAATTGTCATTGGCTCACCGATGAGTTCAGTCAGCAACCAGTAGTGCATTGTTGCTCATTCAACAAAGCATACCAAGAAAATTAAGTAAAATCGATAATAGGAGTAAATTAGAAAGTTGCTTAAAATTGCACGCTCTATCTGAATCATGACAGAAAAAATTTGGGTTTCATATCATTTTAAATTCGCTGTTATTTTTGTATGTAAAGGTTTTCCTTTCCGAGTAATTAGTGTTTTAAATATTTTGATAAAAGCTACCTTTTAATTTGCGAGAAAAAACAGTGGGATCTGTAGGGCGGAAATGTTTAGATAACTATGCTTGGATTTAAAAAGACAATATCATATACGCCCATGTGTAGCCCATTTTAACATAAAAAAACAATTACGCTTTGTATTTTGTACGTATAAGTACAAATTTCTATGTGTTTTTCGCTCATCCGGTGTACTTAAATTTGATAAAATGAGATTTTTGGCGAACAATTTTGTTACGATTTTTGATCGACCTTAACAAAATAATTTTTTCCTGTGTATTTTTGTGTGAATGGTTTAATTATTTGTTTTGAAGGATTTTTTTTAATTTATGATTTTCATTGCGCACTTTTGTAAATGCGAAAATGCAGTATACGCCTCTTAGCAAGATACTCTGTTTTCTCCATCAGGGAAATAGAAGTATTGGCGAGCATACTTAAATAGTCTTGCCAGCCCAGATACCTTTAGATTATCAGGCTCTTAATCAGGGATTGACACATTTCTAGTGCCAGGCAATGATAGTTGCTTAAATTCTACAATATTGTGGCTAATGCCTCAAATGACATAATATATTTTATGTAGCCTGTTGGTATTTTGCTACTTTAGACATAGAGAGATGAGAAAGACATCATATATCATAAGAAGGAAAAACAGAAAATTATTATACACTCTGGCCTCCACATCAAATAATTTGATTCCTTCATTTTTGGGTAAGGCCAGTATACTTTTGTAGCAGGGCTCAAGACAGTTTGCTGCCTGGGTCCGAGAATCAAATTGCGCACCCCCCCCCCCCCACCGGACTTCTACCTAAAGAGTAAACAGTAATTTAATTACACGCAATGCCCCATATAGATTACATACAGAGATGTTATATTTTCTGTACACACAGGGACACACTGCTATATATATATATATATATATATATATATATATATATATATATATTCCATACAGACAGGGATATGTTGTCCCACATATATAACAAGCAGACATGGAAAACTTATATATATATAGATATTTATTATATACAGACAGGGACACACATGCTGTCCCACATTTTTAATGCAGACAGGAATAGACTGTCCCAAATATATTGTATACATAAAGGGGCACATTATCCCAGGGTTTTGCAAACCCTGTTAGTTTCATAGCCGCTAACCCCAGACTTTTAGCCTTCTTTTAAGGTTGACATGAATTTGTCAAGATCATATATTTCCCATTTAGCAGACAGATGGGAGCCCACTATCACATATATTTTACATACAGATGGAAGCGCACCGTCTCACACATATTAGGCACAGACATGTGTGAACTATCAAATATATATATACTGCACAACATACAGGTAAGTGCACAGTACCCATTAAGCTACAATTATATACAGATTAGGTAGGTTGTATCAGGGACTGTGGGTTACAATTTGTGACAGGCCATCAGCAGTAAGTGTCAGGGGGCAGAGTTCAGTGCTGCAAAGAATGAAAGAGAGGCCAAGGCCCAGTGTTGCCCCTGAGTCCTGACATGGAACACAGTGCTGCCCGGGTCAAACCCCCCCCCCAACATTTTGGTCAGGGTCACTTTGTGGCTTCTGGCTCATTACCCTCCCCAAATCTATAAATATATATGTATATAAGCATATACATATATATTTAGCTTAAACACAGTCCCCTTAGACCGCAATGTAAAGGCACTTTTCAGTGCCGTTTTTTTTCTAACACCCCACATCCCCTCACTTCAACGCCTCATAACTGCTTTGTGTAATTATTTTAATTTAAAAAAAAAGGATGCTTATATTTTTTATTTTTTTTAGAAAGGAACTGCACACTGTATTTTGGGGGGAATTGGTACATTTTTTTAATTTGCCAAAAATCTGATCTCTGGTAATTAATCTGAGCACAAAGTGCTACTGTAAGCTCGCGGTAGCATTAACCAGCCACTTGTAATGGCTGGTTATTTAACGTACGCCCATTAGAATTGTGCTCCACTTGTAATCTAGCCCTATGTGTTTTTGAAACAGGTTATGTAAAAGCTGTTTACATTTAAAGTGAAACTAACAGTACATGTCTACATTTGAGTCCTGGGACTCCAGTGTTTATTGGATGATAGGGGCAACTCCCAGAGAAAAATATGGTTTATTAAGTACAGAAACATTCAATAAAAAATAAAGCGCTGTTATACATTTCAAGGCATTCTCCTTTAGATAGCGCAGATCCATTTGTTTATCATGTCTATTTAAACTTTCCAGATTATGGTCTACAGAAGGATATAGAGAGAATTCAATAATTCTTCCTGAAAAATTAAAAACTGCTACAAGAGAGAGAGCCAAGTGGTATTGTGAATTAGCCATATGTGGGCAGATTATTACTTTACAGTATTATAACATTTTCTGTTACTTATAAATGTTACTTAATGGGATATGAAACACATTTTTTTTTCTTTCATGATTCCGATAGATTGCAATTTTAAAGGGACACTGAACCCAAATTTTTTCTTGTGTGATTCAGATAGAGCATGCCATTTTAAGCAAAAATGTGCTGGCTCCTTAGCTTAGATGCCTTCTTTTTCAAATAAAGATAGCAAGAGAATGAAGAAAAAATGATAATAGGAGTAAATTAGAAAGTTGCTTAAAATTGCATGCTCTATCTGAATCATGAAAGAAAAAAAAATGGGTTCAGTGTCCCTTTAAGCAACTTTCTAATTTAATCCTATTATCAAATTTTCTTCGTTCACTTTGTATCTTTATTTGAAAAAGCAGGAATGTAAGCTTAGAAGATGGCCCATTTTTTGTTTAGCACCTGGAAAGCGCATTCTGATTGGCGTCTACATTAATTGCATAACTGAACATCATTTGATTTAATGATAATTTGTGCAACAACCTGTGAATATTAGTAGATTTTCTATTTGACATAATAAAAAGAAGATCCCTTTGACTATAAAATGCCTTTTAAACTGAAGTGGTTAAACACATACATGCAAAGTAGATAAAAATAGGCATAATTCTTAGTCATTGTCAGTAAAAAAAAATGCAATCAGTAAAGTCCCCAATTTTCTGTCATGCTTTTAAAAAAAGCAATTTTTGTACTTATAAAAAACCATGAAAAATAAGTTATCTCACCCCTGTTTCTTATGCAGTAGCACAAGCAAATCATTGTTAGCGTTTCTCATTTGTAAGACTTGTGAAACTATAAAACCGAGGGAGGGTGGAGCTGTGCTTCTGCTGCAAAATGAATAAAATATTTCTAAACTTTAGGTCACATATTTCTGTGCTATTTTTTTATTCATAACATACTCTTCTATGCAAGCACAAGTGCAGTAATAAAGCTCTCTAACATCGTTTTGTTATTTTATGGTCTGTTAACTTTAAAGGGGTCATGAAACCCCAAAATTACTTTTATGATTCAGATAGGGCATGCAATTTTAAGCAGTTTACATCTATTATTTAATTTGCTTTGTTCTTTTGGTATCCTTTGTTGAAAAGCATACCTAGGTAAGCTTAGTAGTAGCAATGCACTTCTGGGAGCCAGCTGCTGATTGGTGGCTGCACATATATGCCTCTTGTCATTGGCTCAGTAGATGTGTTCAGCTAGCTCCCGGAAGTGCATTGCTGCTTCAACAAAGGATATCAAGAGAATGAAGAAAATTTGACAAAACAGCAAAGGGCTAGATTACGATTGGCCCAATAACTGTTGCGTGCAAGAGATAAGGGGTTTATCGCAGCTCTTTGCGCAGGTCGGAAGTAGCATGCGTATTACAAGTTGAAAATAAATGCGTTCGCTTGAGGGCAATCAAATTTAACGCAGAGCTCTGGTTGTTACGCGAGACAAAAAAGTTGCACAAAACACATACAATTTTTTATTTCAAAGTACAGTAACACTCATAATAACGCTAATAAAACATATTTTTTTAAAAAATTACAAGGGCACAAAGATATGAGGTCTCAGGTGTTAGGGTAAAAAAGGCTGCTAAGGGCTTTAACATAGAGATATATTCATATACATGTCTAAGTATGTATATGTATGTGTGTATATATACAGTATGTCTCTATATGTGTGCATATGTATTTATATGTTTATATATGTATTTACTGACATATAAATACATAGGTATACATATAAAGACGTACATATAAGTGCATTGAAGCCCTTTGCAGTCAAGTAGCTGAAAACATGAAAATTCATATTTATGCAATATTCATATTTAATAAAGTGTGTAACTGGATAATTACTGTAAATATTTTACATTTGAATGCACTAGGCCCGGGTCAGCAACCTTCGGCTCCCAGATGTTTTGGAACTACATTTCCCACGATGCTGAGACACTCTTTAGGCTATCTGAGCATCATGGGAAATGTAGTTCCAAAACATCTGGGAGCCGAAGGTTGCTGACCCCTGCGGGGAATATGTTCTAAGTATTGTTAAATAGATATTCTTCCTATAATATATCCGTATATATCTATACCTATATATAATCATATACCGGTATATACTGTATATATATATATATATATATATATATATATATATGAAAAAACTATTAGAAATATTTATTTAAGAATACGTAGAACATATTCTGCTTTGTGAAGAACATTGGAATGTGAAATACTAATATTTTATTAACAGGTTAGTACACTTTGGTTAAACGCAATTGAGTTTGCGCTTGACTAGGGTTTTAGTTTTTTTCCTACTTTTCCCACTCCATTGAAGTCTATGCCAGGAATACTTTAAGGTCGTGATATTCCGAGTTTGGGTTTTTGCAGTAATCGGGATAACGCTCGACTTGTAATACGCAAACGCTACCCAACACGCGCAATGTCTAGCAGAGTTAACGTATCAGCGGGAGCAATATATAGCGCTCCACTTGTAATCTATCCTAAAATCAAAAAGTGGTTTTAAATCAGGCTTTTAAATACTAACAATAGCAAATTGGGCACGTCTGTTAAAAGTTGTTACTTTGTTAATAACTAACTTGTTAAACATTTACTAAAAAGTTGGCTGGTTTTCTGACAAATCTAGATAAATAGAGAATATTATGGGATTTTTTTATAGATCGAAAATTTCTGTAAGAACTGTAAAACAGAATTTGTTTTACCTCTGCAAAAGTGTTAAACATATTGTTAAAAGTACATGAAACCTAAAATCTTTTATTTTATGATTCAGAGCATGCAATTTTAAACAACTTTCTAATTTACTTCTATTAATTTTTCTTCATCATATTGGTTTGTTTTATTGAAAAGCATGGAGGTAATCTGAGGAGTGTGCACGTGGCAGGAGCACAATATGGCAGCAGTTTTGAAAGAATGTTATCCATGTGCAAGAGCAGTAGATGGCAGCACTATTTCCTGCCATGTGGTGCCACAAACAACTACCTAGGTATCTTCAACAAAGAAAATCATGAGAACAAAGCAAATTTGATAATAGATATAAACTGGAGATTTTTTTTTGTAAAATTGTATGCTCTGTCTGAATCGCAAAATAAAATGTTTGGGTTTCATATCCTTTTAAAGTCACACACCCAGACACAGAGAATTGTCACTACTGAGAAGGGCATGGCTGGTCAGCCAATCAGAAAGAGCATACTAACATACACACCAACCACCAGCTATGTCCTGCTTAGGAAGAGTATCTTGCTGGTTGTGTGATTAACCCCTTTGCTAGGGTTGAAAACTGAGTGAAAATAGCATTAATGTAAATATAAAATACTTCAGCAAAATATAGCACTTTATTGTTTCACTGAAATGTCTCTTTAACCCTTTCACTACCGGGACTTCCAGACAAAAACTTGCCCAAAATACCAGAGCATTTGTAGCATTTTTGCTATCACTCAATTTAAACAGAAATAGAGCCTTGCTTTTTTTTATTTACCTACCAAATCTATATATATATTTTTAAGTAGACAACCCAAGGTATTGATCTAGACCCATTTTGGTATATTTCATGCCACCATTTCACCGCTAAATGCCATCAATTAAAAAAAATTGGTACTTTTTTCACAAACTTTGGGTTTCTCACAGAAATGATTTACATACTGCTTGTGCAGTCATGGCACAAATGTTTGTAAACGTTTTTTCTGGGATCCCCTTAGTTCAGAAATAGCAGACATATATGGCTTTGTCATTGCTTTTTAGTACTTAGAAGGCTGCTAATTGCAGCTGCGCACCACACTTCTATCGTTCCCGTCAGTGAAGGGGTTAATTACGTAGCTTAAAAGGTTAACGTTAGCTTTAGTGTAGAGATTAGCCTCCTACCTTACACTGCTCACCCCCTGATCCCTACCTGATCCCTCCCAAAAAGTTATCTTCCCTCCCCCACTGGTCACCCCCATCTTAAAGTGAATGTCAACCATAGCATTTCGTTTCAACCGATCGCCGTTCTTAGCTGCTACAGCAGCCCACGGCAAAAAATATTTTGCTAAGAGGTGACGTTTTCACCTCTTAGCAAATAGCCATGTGGAAAAACATCACCTCTTAGCAAAAAAATGTTTTGGCCGTGGGCTGCTGTAGCAGCTTAGAACGGCGAATGGTTGAAACGAATAAAGGCACTTTCTGCATGAAGTATCTTATACTTCATGAATGAAAGTGCCCTTTATTTGTTTTAACAGTCAACCCTAGCGTTTCAAAAACGCTATGGTTGACTTTCACTTTAAGTACTGGCAGACAGTCTGCCAATAAAAAAACTCCTCTGCCCTAACTCTTGCCACCATCTTAGGTACTGGCAGCTATCTGCCAGTATCTGAAAAAATGTATGTTTTGTTTTTTTAAATGTTAATTTTTTTAATTTATTTTTTATTTTTCCTAGTGTAGTGTCTCTCCCACCTCCCCCCCCCCCCACCCACGATCTTTATTTTAGGGTGCCCCCACACCCCTTTTTCTGTAGTGTATCTGCACCATCCCTCCCTGTCCCTTTAAAAATTGTTCCGTAGCGTAGGGCCCCTCCCACTTCCTCCCGGGGTTAAAGTTTTAGGGCCAGATTACAAGTCGACCACTATTTATCGTTACTGCAGTAAGTAAGCTTTTTTCGCTTGTCGGAAACCGCACTTATTACAAGTAAAAATGTTTGCTTGCACACTAACTTGACGCACGCTAAAAGCCTAACTCACAATATCACGATTGTGTTAATGTATTCTCCCTTTGACTTCAATAGAGAGTGAATAGTGGGGGGAAAAAACTAACATCCTACTCGCATGGAAACCTGATTACGTTTAACCAAGTGCGCTAACCTGACATGAAATATGAATATTTCACATAGCAGAATATGTTCTATTTATTCTTAAATACATATTTCTACATATGTGTGTATATACCTATACCTTCATATCTATTTATAGGTATAGATATTAATTTTACATAAACAGTATTAGATATATATATATACGATATATATACACATACTGTGTATATATATATATATATATATATATATATATATATATATATATATATATATTTAGGAATAAAAAGTACATTATTTTCCAAGTAAAGAAATATACGTTTTGCGCATCGCATTTCTCAGTTTAAATCTTAAATTTGATCACGTGAGAACTGTGTTCTTAAGGTGCGTTATTAAAATTTTACATGTAAAATATTAATAAAAATTAATATAAATGATTAAATATTAATAAACATACTGTTAAATATTCTAAATAATCCATAGAATATAATATCTATATATTGTACATCATGTTTCATACTTTTTAATAATTTATATACATTTTTATTAATATTTTACATGCAATATTTCAATAACGCGCCTGTTGTCATGTGCGCTAACCCAATCTAAATTGAGAAATGCAATGCGTAAAACACATATTTTACATTCCTATGTTCTTCACATAGAAAATAATGCACTTTTTATGATCAAATATATATTTCTTTATATATCTGATACTTTTCATGTAAAATACATATCTATACCTATATATCTATAGGAAAAGGAGTCCTATGATTAAGGTGGCACGAAACGCGTAAGAAGTGTTTGTGTTCATTGCCCATGTTTTAAACTTACCTATTAAAGCATTGCTTTTTAAGTTTCCTAATTGCCTCCCGAGTGCAGCTTTTTTGCTTCTCATATCTTTGAGCCCTTATAACTTTTTTATGCAATATTTTATTTATCAAACAGTGTTATTATGAGTGTAACCGTAGTTAAAAATGTATTTTTGATGTTTTTGTGAAACTTTTTATTCAAGCGTAACAGTTAACCAGAGCTCTGTGGTCACGATAACCCAATGCGAGTTTACTTTCAACTCATAAAACGTGCGTGAAATCCGACGCACGCAAACACCCGTGATAAACCTAATATCGCTCACGCGTAAATGTCCGCCACTCTTAATCCGGCCCTTAGTTTTTTGTATATAAGTGAAACTGTGTTTGAAGTGCTATGTAAAATAATAGTTATTAAATAATTAAAATGATGATGGTAATTTAATAAATACCACAGAATTCAAGTCTGTTTCAGTTTTACACTCTACCACCATATTCAAAATTGCTGTACAGAGAGTCCTATAAAACAAAATTACACTGAGGTAGAATTATTTTTAAGGCCTCTGCTTTCATGTCATATAACATATAACTTGATTCTAATTATGTGTATATATTTTTATTTTAATGTTTTGTGAAATTATCTTGCGCTATTTTTTTTTTCCTACATTCAGATCACTTTCCAGCTTTCTTGTCTCAAACACATAGTCAACGTTATATTAAATCATTCAAAAACACAGGCTTTGCTTCATTTAATAATATAGGTGCTAGTGATATGTGCCCTAGTATAGGAATTAAAACAAGTACCCTCGCCACAGAACCCACCATAGTAAGGTCAATAGTTCCTTAGAATTTCTGTTTACGTTTTAAGCTGATTTTGATGCATATGAAAGTTCAGTAATGGTTGACCGAATTTGGTAAAAACTTGGCTGCTCAAAAACACTACAGTATAATCTGATTTTCCATTTTTATTAAAGGGATACGAAACCCAAAAAAATTATTTTGTGATTCAGACAGAGCATACAATTTTAAAGGTTTCCAATATACTTATATTCAAAGATACCAAGAGTTCAAAGAAAATTTGATATAGAAGTAAATTAGAAAGTTGTTTAAATTGATGCTCTATTTGAATCATAATAGAAAAAATTTGAGTTTCATGTCCCTTTCACTTATTTTAGCATATTTTCCACTAGCATATTGCATTTCTTTTTTCCAGTTACTATTTATTAGAGCATTTTAGTATTACACTGCTGCTTGCATGTAACTACCGCTGTAAAGTGATTAAACACATAGAAAAATTACAATGTGTATTCATATTACGGAAGAAAACCTATTTAAATCACACCGTAGCAATTGTCATAATACTACACTGCACATGCAAAAAATGTGGGGCAATTCTTAATTATAATACAAAATTCCAAGCATATTGTTTTCAATATTGTAAAATGAGTTTCCCCACCTCTGCTTGTGTGATGAAGAGGGACATTTCATGGGCATAGCAGTTGTATTCTCTAAACAACCCCCTCGCAGATCTCGCTGGCGTAGTCCCTAAACATTTTCCCCCAGCAGATCTCGCTGGCGTATTCCCTAAACATTTTCCCCCAGCAGATCTCGCTGGCGTATTCCCTAAACATTTTCCCCCAGCAGATCTCGCTGGCGTATTCCCTAAACATTTTCCCCCAGCAGATCTCGCTGGCGTATTCCCTAAACACTTTCTCCCAGCAGCTCTCGCTGGCGTATTCCCTAAACATTTTCCCCCAGCAGATCTCGCTGGCGTATTCTCTAAACATATTTCCCCCAGCAGATCAATGGCGTATTCTCTAAACTTTTTCCCCCAGCAGATCAATGGCGTATTCTCTAAACTTTTTCCCCCAGCAGATCAATGGCGTATTCTCTAAACTTTTTCCCCCAGCAGATCAATGGCGTATTCTCTAAACTTTTTCCCCCAGCAGATCAATGGCGTATTCTCTAAACATATTTCCCCCAGATGATCTCGCTGGCGTATTCTCTAAACATTTTTCCCCTTCAGATCGCGCCGGCATATTCCCTAAATATTCCCCCCCCCCCCCCCCCACAGCAGATCTTGCTGGCGTATTCTCTATACATTTTTGTCTCTGCAGTTCTCCCTGTTTTATCTCACAAACTAAAAGGTGGCAAAATTGTGTCAAAGTACTCAAAACCCTTATTACTCTATTTGAAAAAACACATATAATATAATAGAAAAGTAATGGTGATTGTAATATACTGTATACTGAAAACAGGGTTACCTGATTATTATTATTATTGTCGGTTATTTGTAGAACGCCAGCATATTCCGCAGCGCTAAATACCTGATTGTATCGACTGTGGTTTAAATTGTGCTTCCTGAGAAACTCTCCCCACCAAATTTTACTTTTCCAGCAAGCTCAATTGTTTTCTATGGAAGGCATCTCGGAACTCCAGGGATAGACTTTTTTTTTTTTTTAGAGAATTTACTGAGGGCAGCCCCTGCAAGGTTTTTCATTTCTGCTCTGGCAAATGTTAAAGGGAAAGTCAACACCAGAATTTTTGTTGGTTTTAAAGATAGATTATCTCTTAATTACCCATTCCCCAGTTTTGCATAACTAACACAGTTATAATTATACACATTTTACCTCTGTAATTACCATGTATCTAAGCTTCTGCAGACTGCCCCCTTATTTCAGTTCTTTTGACAGATTTGCATTTTAGCCAATCAGTGCTCACTCCTCTGTAAATTCACGTGCATGAGCTCAATGTTATCTATATGAAACACATGAACTAACGCCCTCTAATGGTGAAAAACTGTCAAAATGCATTAGAGGCGGCCTTCAAGGTCTTAGAAATTAGCATATGAAGCTCCTAGATTTATCTTTCAACTAAGAATACCAAGAGAATAAAGCAAATATGGTGATAAAAGTAAATTGGAAAGTTGTTTAAAATGACATGCCCTATTTGAATCATGACAGTTTTTTTTGGACTTGACTGTCCCTTTAAATAATCACGCACATAGACTTTTATCAAATCATTCTCATCCTTTGTCTAAAAAAACAAATCAGAGTAAAACACCCAAATTCTTAATTTACTAATGTATTATTCCAGGCTACCAATAGTCCCTAGAGCAGGGATATGGAGACACAACTGTGTCACAAATCAGCGCTGATGGTAGAGTGGATTTCAGGAGAACAGCTGCAGTAGTATAAAACAGAGGGCAAGCCTCCCACTTCCTCCAGGAAAAGATGTTACAGAAAACGGCCACACAGCTCTCTTACTGTACATTTCCGCCTCAGGACTTGGGAGTCAAATAATGGAAAACATATTATTGTTGTGAGCCAGAATGATAACAAAGAAATATTAAAGGGACATAAAAGTTCAAAAAAGAAAATTGTCTATTGAGTTCAAGCATTTTATTTTTGCACTATTGCTTGCATTTAACTTTGTGTTCAATACCTGCAAATGGGTTTAAACATAATTAAAGTCAGCTCCTAAGCAGCAATGCATTACTGGGAGCTAGCTAAGAACATATTGTGAGCCAATGAAGAGTCATACATACCTAGCTACCAATCAGCAGCTAGCTCCCATTTAGTGTATTGCTGTTAAAATTGTGCTTTATGCCACATTCCCTTGCCTAAACCAGTTATTAGGTTTGCAGCATTTAAAGTTAAAGGGACACTGAACTCAAATTTATTTCTTTCATGATTCAGATAGAGCATGCAATTTTAAGCCACTTTCTAATTTACTCATCAATTTTTCTTCATTCTCTTGCTATTTTTATTTGAAAAAAAAAAGGCATCTAAGCTATTTGTTTGGTTCAGGACCCTGGAAAGCACTTGTTCATTGGTGGATGAATGTAACCACCAATCAGCAAGAACAACCCAGGTTGTTCACCAAAAATGGTCCGGCATCTAAAATTTTCTTCATTCTCTTGGTATCTTTATTTGAAATGCAAGTTTTGATGCCGTACCATTTATGGTGAACAACCTGGGTTGTTCTTGCTGATTGGTGGATACATTCATCCACCAATGAACAAGTGCTTTCCAGGGTCCTGAACCAAACAAATAGCTTAGAGTCCTTCTTTTTCAAATAAAGATAGCAAGAGAACGAAGAAAAATTGATAATAGGAGTAAATTAGAAAGTTGCTTAAAATTGCATGTTCTATCTGAATCACAAAAGGGGCATATTTAACAATGTGTGAGTGGACATGATATGAAGTAGTGTATCATGTCCGCCGAACATCAATAAATGCCGACAGCAGGTCCTTAGACCGCTGCTTCATAACTCCTGTCTCAGGCTCGCTGGAAACAAGGGGCATCAAGTTCCATACGGTGCGTGATAAATATGCCCCATAGAATTTTCTCTCTTGGGACTGTGGCTCAAAGCACAATTTGTACAGAAAATAAAGCAGTGTTTACTTTTTTGATGGGAAACAATAAAATAGTCGCATTAGTCTCGGTAATACAAAAATAATTGCTTTTTTTTTTATTTTATTTTTTTAAAGGAAACAGAAAGGCATCCATTGAAAAAAAGAGAAATGATAAAATATTTTTGAATGCTAGATGCTAAATAAAAATAACAGCCTTAAATTGTGTGGGGACAGACCCCTCTTTGTCATTGGTTAAGAGGAATAAACCCCAGAAACATAAAACAAAAAAGTTGATTTCTTCAGGAAAGGTACAAACTGTTTCATTATTCATAGAAAAAAAAGGCAATCGATTTTCTTACAATACCCCCTGAAAGGCTTTTTGCATCTTGCAGGATTCAGAATACTGACCCTGCAACATTATATGCAGTGCATGTCTGCTAAGTGCAAGAGCCCATTTAAAGGGACACTAAACACAAATTTTTTCTTTCAAGATTCAGATAGAGCATGATATTTTTTTTTTTTTTTTACAGCATGATATTTTAATCAACTTTCTAATTTACTCCTATTATCAAATTTTCTTCCTTCTCTTGGTATATTTATTTGAAATGCAAGAATGTAAGTTTAGATGCCGGCCCATTTTTGGTGAACAACCTGGGTTGTCTTTGCTGATTGGTGGATAAATTCATCCACCAATAAAAAAAGTGCTGTCCAGAGTGCTGAAACCCCAAAAAAGCTTAGATGCCTTCTTTTCAAATAAAGAGAGCAAGAGAACGAAGAACAATTGATAATAAAAGTAAATTAGAAAGTTGATTAAAATTGCATGCTCTATCTGAATTGCGAAAGACAAAATTTGGGTTCAGTGTCCCTTTAAATCAGTCCATATCTGGCCACAGAAAAGAAGATACCATTAACAGTTTCAGGAGGTTTTTCAAGGGATGTGTCCCTGGCTTGCAAAATGTGCTAACAAAATGTTCTTTATGTGCTGATCATTTATAGGGCAATGCTTATTTTCATATATATAATATGAACATATAAAAAAAATGATATAAATATCTATTTAATTCATACAAATGTAATATCCCCTTTTAGATTAAAAAAAGAAAAATCCTGTATTATGTTCCCTAAATGGTGTGTGAGTGTGAATGTGTGCACAAATTACTAACTCATTAGATTAACAAAAAACATTGTGCACACATTTTTCAGAATTTTTACAACTTTGCTGTTAATAACTTTGTAACATATTAAAGGGACAGTCTACTCCAGAATTGTTATTGTTTTAAAAAATAGAAAATCCCTTTATTACCCATTTGCATAACCAGCACGGTTATATTAATACTCTTTTTACCTCTGTGATTACCTTGTATCTAAGTCTCTGCAGACTGTCCCCTTATCTCAATTCTTTTGACAGACTTGCATTTTAGACAATCAGTGCTCACTCATAAATAACTCCACGGAGTGAGCACAATGTTATCTATATGACAAATGAACTGTGAAAAACTGTCAATGGCACTGAGATAAGAGGTAGCCTTCAATGGCTTGGAAATTAGCATATGAGCCTGCCTAGGTTAAGCTATCAACAAAGAATACCAAGAGAACAAAGCAAATTTGATGATAAAAGTAAATTGGAAAGTTGTTTAAAATTACATTCCCTATTTAAATCATGAAAGGTTTTTTTGGACTTGACTGTCCCTTTAATGATTCGGGTAGAGCAGCAGTTTTAAGACACTTTTCGATTTACTTCCATTTCATTATTAAATTTTGCACAGTCTTTTTATATGCACGCTTTCTGGGGAACAAGATCCTACTAAGCATGTGCACAAGCTCACAGGGTATACGTATTCTAGTCTGTGATTGGGGGATGTCTGTCACATGGTACAGGGCAGGAACTGGAAAATAAATTTGTCAGAAAAAAATCTACTGCTTATTTAATATTCAGATTAGGTGTCAAATCATTGTCTTTTATTATGCACTTGTTAATTATGTAATTCTACTGCATTAAAGAAGGGACATTATACACTAGATTTTTATTTGCATAAATGTTTTGCAGATGATCCAATTATATAGCCCATACAGTTGTTGTTTTTTAAATGTATAGTTTTGCTTATTTAAAAACAAAAAAATGCTCTGATTTTCAGACTCCTAACCAAGCCCCAAAGTTTTAGGAGAATACCGACGTATACTACAATTGCATGCCCTATCTTAAAGGGACATGAAACCCAATTTTTTTCTTTCATGGTTTAGAAAGAGAATACAATTTTAAACAACTTTCTAATTGACTTCTATTATCTAATTTGCTTCATTCTCTTGATATACTTTGCTGAAAAGCACATCTAGATAGGCTCGGTAGCTGCTGATTGGTTGCTGCACATAGATGCCTCGTGATTGGCTCACCCATGTGCATTGCTATTTCATCAACAAAGGATATCTAAAGAAATAAGCAAATTAGATAATAGAAGTAAATTGGAATGTTGTTTAAAATTGTATTCTCTACTTGAATGATGAAAGAAAGTTTTTTGGGTTTAGTGTCCCTTTAATCATGAAAGTTTAATTTAGACTAGAGTGTCCCTTTAAGTAACTTTCATAAAAATGTAAAAATAAATAGAACTTTTAAAAACATCTCTATTGTCGGAGTAGTCACTGACATACAGTATATTCAGTAAAACAAATTGAAACTGATAATTTGCTGAAAAAACTCACCACAATTTCACTGCTTTAAAATCATGGCATACAAAGAGATTTCTACCCATAAGTCCATAGAACAGAGAGTGGTGAGATCACCTCTATGGAAATGACAACTGTTAACGTCCTGCTGCATAGATCCATAACCAATGTCAAGGATGCCAGCCTCATAAAAAAAAAAGGTTGAAAAAAGCTTTTCTAAACCATTTAAAACAAATAAAAATGATACTCTCTATAAAACCCCTCTGCAGCATTTGAACAACAGAAAAATAGAAAACAAAGTTAAAGAAACTGAAAATAAAAAACAGACTCGTCAGGTTTAAGATGAGACATGACCGCAAGATGACATAGTTCACAGGGCAGTGGCATATTTTTAAATCCCACATAATTAGAAGCAGTTTAGGTAAAAAACCAGACCAGGCCTTGAGATCACCCAGAAACGTTCAATCCTTTTTTTGCACCTGCAAGTTTGCGGAGATAAACTCTGTTCTATCAAGGTAGACTACTTTAAAGGGAAACCTCAAATGTTTCCTTTGTGATTCAGAGCATACAATTTAAAAAATGTTTCCAATTTTCATCTATGATCAAATTTGCTTCATTCCCATGGAATTCTTTGTTGAAGAGATATTTAGGTAGGTATTTGGGGCACTACATGGTGGGAAATAGTGCTGTCATCTAGTGCTCTTGCAAACGGATAATATTCTTGCACAACTGTTGCCATATAGAACTGCAGACACGTGCACACTCCTGAGCTTAAATCCCTGCATTTCAACAAAGGATACTAAGAGAATGAAGAAAATGTAATAAAATAAGTGAATTAGAAAATGGTTTAAAATTGCATGCTCTATCCGAATCATGACATCGTTTGGGGTTTCATGTCCCTTTAGTGTAATGAAACAGGCATACAAATATTTAACATTTACACTCATATTACAGAACCTATTTGGCAATTGTATAAAAACTGTTGCAGCTGTATTTATTGTGTTTCTGCATTTCTAGTGGTTCTGTTTTGCTGAGTGAGATTTCATGTATTGAGCCATTTAACACAACTGCAGGAACACTCAGAGCTCAATTTATCAATCCTTGGCGGACAGGGGCGGACCTATTCGCCCTGTGCGCCCGAGCTCTATTTTGGTGGGCAGCAATCCGCTGCCGGAATTAAACACTACACGCAAACGCCCCTTTGTGCTCGTGTGCAACCCCGCCCCGCTTCCCGCACACAGCCAGTCACATGCGGTCAATCTCCCCAGTCGGACGAGATTGAAATTCTCTACCTAAAAGGTAGAGAACAGGGTAGGGAAGCAGCGGTCGGATGATTGCAGCTTGATAAATCCTGACGGCAGGTTCTGTTGTGCGAACCTGCAGTCAAAGGAGGAGAAGGGCTTGATAAAATCAAGCCCTAACCGTTGATCGTCTAGAAAAAAAAATGATTTGACCTGAAAAATGAGATACGTGCGCAGCATAGCAAGCGTCTGAATCTAGCCCACCAACTCATATGATTTACCATATACTCATTTGTTTTCATAATCTTCAAAAGACAATATAAAGAAATTAGAGAGAATGTTGTTTTCCGGCCTTATGGCTGCTGTTTATGTTTATTTATCTTAGCAGATACATACATTAAAGAATTACAGAATATAAAATATTTTTAGCATATGAAAAATTAGATTTTTGTGAAATAAAATGTAATTTTTACTATACTTTGAGGCCAATATAGTATTCATTAAAAATTGTAAAACTTAAAGGGAGAGTCAACTCCAAAATGTTTATTGTTTAAAAATATAGATATCGCGTTTACTACCCATTCCCCAGCTTTGCACAACCAACATTGTTATATTATTATAATATATTCTTTCTAAGCCACTACAGGCCACCTTTTATCTCAGATAATTTGTATAGCTTTTCGCAGCAAGACACTGCTAGTTCATGTGTGTCATAAAGGTAACACCGTGCTCACTCCTATGGAGTTATTCACGAGTCAGCACTAATTAGAGAAAATGCAAGTCTGCAAAAAGCACTGAGATAAGGGGGCAGTCTGCATAGAGCGTAGATACAAGGTTATCACAGAGGTAAAAAGTATGTTAATATAACTGCGTTGGTTATGCAAAACAGGGGAATGGGTAATAAAGGGATTATCTTTTTTTTTTTTTAAACAATAAAGAATTTGGAATAGACTGTCCCTTTAATATATATCTACATAGAGTTTAATAATGTTGCTCCCACATGTAAAGTGTACAACTGAAATAGAATTTAGGACTTTTGTGTAATATTTCCCAAGTCACATTGTTCATTAATAATAACTTTTGGATTACAAAACCATATAAATAAAATGTCCCTGTCTTCTAGTATTACCTAAAATTAACACATTTTACCCGTTCCCTGCTTATATGTCACGGAGAGAACTTCATATAACCTACCCACAAACATTTGATTTTTAAAACAAACAGTTTGAGAAGAATAAACAATTTCTTAGTTTGTACATTTTGTGGATTTCTGTATGTTTTAAAAGTTATCCAAGAAAATCTGGAAAGAAAACTTACCAAATAGAATTTTCTTTTTAATTGCTTACAGACTACAGTAATTATGGGTTAGGCTGTAATTGAAATCAAATGCTTTAAACAATTCTAAAAAAGGGGCTAATTTTTCCAAGCTATGGACATTTTTATTGTAAAGCAAGGAGGCCTGTTTATGTTCACCGAGACTCATTTAAAGAGGCCAAAAAAACATACAAAGCCGTTTTTGCCTCTTTTTGGCTTCTGCAGATCTTTCCGGCTTAAAAGTGGTTAATATAAGCCTTAATGACAATACTTGTTCCCAATTATTTAGGCTAAAACTCACCATTTTCCAAAGAACACAAATATTAAGTTGGGAAATGTGACTCTCTATTTTTTAATATTACGGTACGTAATGAAATTATTGTTAGCTTAAATATTATGATTAAAATAAACTACAATTGCACATATCATAGGACAGCTGAAAGGGAAATACTTTGCTGGATTCTGTAATGTTTACAAATGTATTTATTGCTAAAAGAAAAGAAAGAAATATATAGATAGATAGATAGATAGATAGATAGATAGATAGATGATAGATAGATAGATAGATAGATAGATAGATATAGATAGACAGACAGATGATAGACAGACAGATAAATAGATAGACAGACAGACATTATTATTATTGGTTGTTTGTAGAGCGCCAACAGATTCTGCAGCGCTATAAACAAAGGGGGAGTACAACAAAACAATTATAGGGATCAAATGGGTAGAGGGCCCTGCCAAGAGTTACACTGTTGTAGTCAGCTCTTAAGAAGGTGATCTACAAACAGCTGGGATCTTAGGCTTACATGCTATGGGAGCATACATATATATAGACATATAGATAGATGATAGATAGATAGATAGATAGATAGATAGATAGATAGATAGACAGATTAGGGCTCTCAACCCTCCTTTATTTCGAGGATTGACTAACTTTTTTACAATCTCCCAGGTTCCCTTATTTATCTGCTTTTAGTAAATTTTTTCCCCCTTATTTTTTACAAGTAAAATCTTAATTTCAGACATTTAATACTGTACTCTTGTACTCTTATTTAGTAAATCATGTAGGTGTATCTGACAGTTTTAGGTCTTTACTCTCAATTAGCTAGATTACGAGTTTTGCGTTATGAGTGAAAAAGCTTTTCCCTAACGCCGCTATTACAAGTCTTGTAGGTATAGGTGTACCACACACCTTTTTGGCCGTCACGCAACATCAGTACCGCACTTTTAAAAAAGTATTTTTCAATGGGACTCCCATAGCGCTGGTATTACGAGTTTGCCTGGGAGGGCAAAAAGTGAGCGGTACACCCTATACTGACAAGATCCGTACCGCCATCTAAAGTCAGTAGTTATGAGTTTTACGTTACAAAGCTGTACCATAAAACTCATAACTAAAGTGTTAAAAAGTACACTAACACCCATAAACTACCTATTAACCCCTAAACCGAGGCCCTCCCGCATAGCAAACACTATGATAAATTTATTAACCCCTAATCTGCTGCTCCGGACATCGCCGCCACTAAAAAAATTATTAACCCCTATTCCGCCGCTCCCCGACATCGTCGCCACTATAATAAACCTATTAACCCCTAAACCGGCGTCCTCCCGCATCGCAAACACTATTTAAAGATTATTAACCCCTAATCTGCCGTCTGCCCACACCGCCACTGTAATAAACCTATTAACCACTAAACCGCAAGCCCCCCACAAAGAAATATACTTAAATAAATTATTAACCCCTAAACCTCTGACCTCCCACATCACTAACTCTACATAAATATATTAACCCCTAACCCTAACGTAACCCTAAGTCTAACCCTAATGTAACCCTAAGCCTAACACCACCTAACTTAAATATAATTAAAATAAATCTAAATAAACCTTACAATTATTAACTAAATAATTCCTATTTAAAACTAAATACAAACTTACCTGTAAATAAAACCTAACCTGCCTTACACTAGAAACTAACATTACAATAAAATGAAATAAATTAAATTAATAAAATACAATTTACTAAATTACAACAAAACCCCCACTAAATTACAAAAAATAAAAATGAATTACTCCTAATCTAATAGCCCTATCAACATAAAATAATAAAAAAAAAACCTAGCCTACACTAAACTGCCAATGACCCTTAAAAGGGCCTTTTGCGGGGCATTGCCCCAAAGAAATCAGCTCTTTTACCTATAAAAAAAAATACAAACACCCCCCAACAGTAAAACCCACCACCCACCCAACCAAACCCCCCAAATAAAAACCTATTTAAATAAACCTAAGCTAACCAGTGCCCTGAAAAGGGCATTTGGATGGGCATTGCCTTAAAATGGCATTTAGCTCTTTTACATTGCC
This sequence comes from Bombina bombina, assembly GCF_027579735.1. NCBI lineage: Eukaryota > Metazoa > Chordata > Amphibia > Anura > Bombinatoridae > Bombina > Bombina bombina. The sequence continues at coordinate 65,793,081 of NC_069509.1, forward strand.
CAAAACCCTAACCTAAAAAAAAAACACCCAAAAAACCCTTAAAAAAGCCTAACAATAACCCCTGATGATCCACTTACAGTTATCGAAGTCCAGACATCCATCCTCATCCAGGCGGCGAAGTCCTCATCCAAGTGGAAAGAAGTTTTTATCCAGACATCATCATCTATCTTCATCCATCCATCGAAGTCCTCATCCAAGTGAGAAGAAGTCGTCATCCAGACGGCATCTTCTATCTTCATCCATCCGGCGTGGAGCGGGTCCATCTTCAAGTCATCCGGCGCGGAGCATCCTCTTCTTACGGTCATCGCTGGAAAATGAAGGTTCCCTTTAACCCTTTGAGTGCTAATGACGGCTCTGAGCCGTCACAGAGTTTCTCACTCTGGTGCTAATGACGGCTCAGAGCTGTCACTAGCACTCTCCCACCTTGAGGGAGATCTGGGGGCTTCTTGCTGCTCCTACCCTGGCGATCGTGCCTGTAGAGTGACAGGCATCGCCGGGACTTCACGTGATGCACGGTGACATCACGCGCAATTACGTGATGACGTCACTTTATTTATACTTAACAATGTTAAGTATAGGAGGAGGGGGCATGCTGCTTAGAAGCCTGTATCTAAAAAAAAGTTAAAAAAAAAGTTTTCAAAAATAATAATAAAAAAAAATAAAATATTAGCACCCAGGTGGGAAATGGCTTAGCAGCCAAAGGGTTAAGTGATGTCATCCAAGATGGCGTCCCTTACATTCCTATTGGCTGAAAGATTTCTATCAGCCAATAGAAATTAAAGGGGAAAAAATCCTATTGGCTGTTGCAATCAGCCAATAGGATGGATGAAGATAGAAGATGCCGTCTGGATGAAGACTTCTTCTCACTTGGATGAGGACTTCGCCGGATGGATGAAGATAGAAGATGCTGTCTGGATGAAGACTTCTTTACGCTTGGATGAGGACCTCGTCGGCTGGATGAGGATGGATGTCCGGACTTTGATAACTGTAAGTGGCACGTCGGGAGTTAGTGTTAGTGGGGGGGTTGGTTGGTTGGTTGGTGGGTTTTACTGTTGGGGGTTTTTGTATTTTTTTACAGGTAAAAGAGATGATTTTTTGGGGCAATGCCCCACAAAAGGCCCTTTTAAGGGCCATTGGCAGTTTAGTGTAGGTTAGGGTTTTTTTTTATTTTGGGGGGGCTTTTTTATTTTAATAGGGCTATTAGATTAGGAGTAATTCATTTTTATTTTTTATAATTTTGTTTTTTATTTTTTGTAATTTAGTGTTTATTTTTTTTGTAAGTTAGAAAATTGTATTTTAATAATGTTATTTTATTGTAATGTTAGTTTTTAGTGTAAGGCAGGTTATGTTTTATTTTACAGGTAACTTTGTATTTATTTTAACTAGATAGTTATTAAATAGTTAATAACTATTTACTAACTAGTCAACCTAGTTAAAATAAATACAAACTTAGCTGTGAAATAAAAATAAAACCTAAGATAGATACAATATAACTATTAGTTATATTGTAGCTAGCTTAGGGTTTTTTTTACAGGTAAGTATGTATTTGTTTTTAAATAGGAATTATTTAGGTAATAATTGTAAGGTTTATTTAGATTTATTTTAATTATATTTAAATTAGGGGGTGTTAGGGTTAGGGTTAGACTTAGGCTTAGGGTTACGTTAGGGTTAGGTTTAGGGGTTAATATATTTATTTAGTGTTATATATTTATTTAGTGTTAGTGATGTTGGAGGCCAGAGGTTTAGGGGTTAATATCTTTAGTATAGTGGTGGCGACTTTGGGGGTGGCAGATTAGGGGTTAATAACTGTAATGTAGGTGGCGGCGATGTTAAGGGCGGCAGATTAGGGGTTAATAAGTGTATAAATGAGAAAAAGCGGCAGGTACAACTCCAGACCGAAATATGCGTTTAAAATAAAAAAAATACTTTATTTATCCAGCTTAAAAACCACACGCAGACATGGCAGAAGGAGGACATTCAGTCTAATATGTTTCACGCCCTCTGTAGGCGCTTACTCATAGACTATAGTCTATGCCTTGACCCTAAACCTTTATAGGCAGGAGCAGCAATTAAATTGACCACTTCCTGCCCAAAAGGTTACAATTAGAGTAAAATCTCCATAATAGATACTGAAATATCATTGCATATATTCATATAGTAATTTGGACCTTATCAAGCTAGTGTCTACAGGAATAATCAACCAATAATTATTACTTTTATATAACAATGCATAAAACAATAGTATTAGATATTCATAGAAATAAATAGATACATGTGTACATATGTATATATATATATACCAGCATTATGATATTGATGTTAGTTATCTATAAAAAAGTTAACATCACATTCCCTATTCATACCTAATGGAAAACGTGTGCACAACTTAAGAATCCAATACAATTCTTTTTTCTCCAGAATCTTATCCCTATTTCCACCTCTTAAAGGGATAGTGGCAATATCAATAACTTGTAAAGAAAGATTTGCTTTATTTGTTAGATGAAAGTTGTTAAAATGATCTGCCACAGTTGAATCTTTGCTAAAGTTTTTTACATCTCTAATATGTTCATTAAAGCGTGTTCTTACTGTTTGTGTAGTTTTACCTACATATTGAAAAAAACATAATTTGCATGTGAGTAAATATATTACATATTTAAAACCACAATTAGCATAAAAATCAATTTGATATTTTTTCTTGTTTACTTGACATAAGAAATGATACAGGTATACCCCGCTCATACAGCGGGTTAGGGACAGGAGCCCCGCTGTAAAGTGAAAACCGCCTTAAAGTGAAACAAGGCAGTTTTAGCTTTCTTTTCACTTGCCAGTGTGTTTAAAAACTTGAAAACATGTTTGAACTAACATATATTAGGGGTGCAATAGTGCTAGGTTTAGTTTAACACTAGCACAGCACAGTATTCCATAAATACCGTACCTGTAAAATAGTGACAATTACTGTAGTAAAATTTGCCAGACTATAGCACTGAGACACAGATTGCACTGTAATGCTGTAAACAGAGTGAACTAATCATAACGAAATGGTGCCAGTCACTTTTCTCGCAATCTCACGATGATTACAGTATCTATAAAAAGAAAATGGATGAATCCCTTGATAAATTCGATGGTGAACAGGCTACTAGAAAGGGCAACAAGTTTATACGTGACAAAGAGGACTATGAACAAAATCAAGTCTATAACTGGGCGGCTGTACGTAGACAAAATTCATATAGAAGAAATCTTAACTCCAATCAAAAGGGCAATAAGAGCTTTGGTATAAAGAGTCAAATAAATAAAGGAAATTAAATGGGACAACCGAAATCTATATTGAAAAACAAAAGTAATAGAAAAGTTGTTTTCATCACTGATGAGGGTGATTCCACTGACTCTAGGGGGCCCATTTATCAAAGGGCTTGCGGACCTGATCCGACACTGCGGATCAGGTCCGCAAGACCTCGCTAAATGCGGAGAGCAATACGCTCTCCACATTTAACATTGCACCAGCAGCTCACAAGAGCTGCTGGTGCAACGCCGCCCCCTGCTGACTCGCGGCCAATCGGCCGCCAGCAGGGAGCTGTCAATCAACCCGATCGTATTCGATCGGGTTGATTTCCGGCGGTTCCTGTCCGCCTGCTCAGAGCAGGCGGACAGGGTTATGAAGCAGCGGTCTTTAGACCGCTGCTTCATAACTTGTGTTTCTGGCGAGTCTGAAGACTCGCCAGAAACACGGCCCTTCAAGCTCCATACGGAGCTTGATAAATGGGCCTGTAGGAGTACGTGCTTCCATAGATAACTAACATCAATATCATAATGTCAGGCTGCTGGTATATATATACATATATACACATGTATCTATTTCTTTCTATGAATATCTAATACTATTGTTTTATGCATTGTTATATAAAAGTAATAATTATTGGTTAATTATTCCTGTTGACACTAGCTTGATAAGGTCCATATTACTATATGAATATATGCAATGATATTTCAGTATCTATTATGGAGATTGTTTTTACTCTAATTGTAACCTTTTGGGCAGGAAGTGGTTAATTTAATTGCTGCTCCTGCCTATAAAGGCTTAGGGTCAAGGCATAGACTATAGTCTATGAGTAAGCGCCTATAGAGGGCGCGAAACATATTAGACTGAATGTCCTCCTCCTGCCATGTCTGCATGTGTTTTTTTAAGCTGGATAAATAAAGTATTTTTTTATTTTAAGCGCATATTCCGGTCTGGAGTTGTACCTGCCGCTTTTTCTCATTTGTGTATCTATGCGGTTTGATCCTCTGCTTTGGCTACGGTACACCAGGAGTCCGGAGTCAACACTTCACTTACTTGAAACAGCTTCCGGGTCAGTTTGCAGCACGCCAGGGTTGCGGTCTCCTCTTCTTGTGTTAATAAGTGTATGTAGGTGGCAGCGATATCGGGAGCGGTAGATTAGGGGTTAATAGTTTTATTTAGGTGGCGGTGATGTTAAGGGCGGCAGATTAGGGGTTAATAACATTATGTAGGTGGCAGCAATGTCGGGGGCGGCAGATTAGGGGTGTTTAGTTGTGGTTTTTATGTTAGGGTGTTAGATTTAAACATAACTTTTTCTTTCCCCATAGACATCAATGAGGCTGCGTTACGGAGCTTTTGTTTCTGCGATCACAGGTGTTAGGCTTCTTTTTTGCCGGCTCTCCCCATTGATGTCTATGGGAAAATCGTGTACGAGAACGTCAAAGCAGCGCTTGTATTGGGGTGCGGTATAGAGCTCAACGCCACCATATCGCCCGTACAAGCCTGCTTTTTATAAACTTGTAATAGCAACGCTATAGGGAGGTGAAATAACTCCGCTTTTGTTGCGGTCGTTAATTTCCCTATAGCGCTGGAAACTTGTAATCTAGCTGATTGTGCCTTAAATGAAAAATAGAATTCACAGATCTGCAGAAAGTTGTTAAATGCATTGTTAGACTGTGTGAATGACGATTATTTGTATGAAAAGTGTTGTTGTACTAAACTGTATCAAATTGTAAAATAAAGTTGTTGTTTGTTCATTAACTTCTGTATAATTTACCAATTTCCTACTTGAAACCTGTCAATTACTTAGTTTCCCTTATTTTCTTCAAAAAATTTTTGGCAACCTTAAAGGGACACAAAACCGAATTTTTTTCTTTCTTGAATCAGATCAGGCATGCAATTTTAAACAACTTTCTAATTTACTTCTATTATCACATTTTCTTTCTTCTCTTGGTATCTTTTGTTGAAAAGCAGGGATGTAAGTTGAGGAGCGTGCACGTGTCTTGAGCGCTATATGGCAGCAGTTTTGCAAGAATGTTATCTATTTAAAGGCGCACTAGAGGGCAGCACGATTTCCTGCAACGTAGTGCTCTAGATGACTACTTAGGTATCAGTTTAACAAAGAATATTTGCAAATTTGATAATAGAAATAAATTGGAACCTTTTTTTAAAATTGAATGCTCTGTCTGAGTCGCAAAAGAAAATATATGGGTTTCATATCCCTTTAAAGGGACACTGAACCCACATTTTTTCTTCCGTGATTCAGATAGAGCATGCAATTTTAAGCAACTTTCTAATTTACTCCTATTATCAATTTTCTTCATTCTCTTGCTATCTTTATTTGAAAAAGAAGGCATCTAAGCTAAGAAGCCAGCCAATTTTTAGTTTAGAACCCTGGACAGCACTTGTTTATTGGTGGGTGAATTCATCCACCAATCAGCAAGAACAACCCAGGCTGTTCACGAAAATAGGACGGCATCTAAACTTACTTTCTTGCTTTTTCAAATAAAGATACCAAGAGAATGAAGAAAATTTGATAATGAGTAAATTAGAAAGTTGCTTAAAATTGCACACTCTATCTGAATCACGAAAGAAAAAATTTGGGTTCAGGATCCCTTTAAGATCGATAGATGTATATACATACACACACATGTATTATATTTCTATAAGGATTTATGTATCTGCTTTTCTGTGTCCAAGAGCTGGTTCTAGGGAATAGGGAATATTATTACCCTTTTAAGTATCATGCTGTTTATTTTTGGGGCTATAAAAATAACTATAAAATCAGTATACTAGCAAATACTGAAGCAGTACATAATCATTCATGAATCAGAGCCCTCCTCATTCCCACACTAGGGAGAAGGATACAGCCTTGCAAAGTGTGTTTTTCACAGCATTGATTTCACAGGTGTCTTTCTTCCCAGACTGTTTAACCAGATCTGTCAATAAATAGATGTGCCCATACCTAAGGCTGCTTATCTCCAATCGATAGGTAATGAAACAAGTGAGAGAGAGGAACCCTAAACTGCAATTCACAGGAACCTGAAGTCATTATGCATCCCTCCCCTTAAAGGGACAGTCAACACAATATTTTTTGTTGTTTAAAAAGAAAGATAATCCCTTTATTACCCATTCCCCATTTTTGCATAACCAACACTGTTATAGAAATACACTTTTTACCTCTGTGATTACCTTGTATCTATACCTCTGCAAACTGCCCTCTTATTTCAGTTCTTTTAACAGACTTGCATTTTAGCCAATCAGTGCTCACTCCAGGGTAACTTCACGTGCATGAGCTCAATGTTATCTATAAGAAACACATGAACTAATGCCCCTTAGTGGTCAAAATGCATTCAGATTAGAGCCAGTCTTCAAGGTCTAAGAAATTAGCATATGAACCTCCTAGGTTTAGCTTTCAACTAAGAATACCAAGAGAACAAAGCAAAATGGGTGATTAAAGTAAATTCGAAAGTTGTTTAAAATTGCATTTCCTATTTAAATCATGAAAGTTTTTTTTGGATTTAACTGTCCCTTTAAGCACATGTTGTAGTCTGCATCAGAGCTTGCAATCTATTTTTTTTAATTTTAATAGGAGTTTAATGATGTGTTTTAAAACTCATGTGCTGCTGGTATCTTCTACTTCAAAGACAGTCAACAAAAAAAGCCTTCAAAGTGCTATGATTCTGTTACCAAAAATCTATGCAATAAACAGATGCTCAGCCCCCAATTAAACTACACATTGTTAATTAAAATGTATAACAGAGAGACCTGAATGCAATATAAATGTTCCCTGAGCTCAGACTACTAATAATCTCCATGCTTTATAGAAACCATAGCATGAAATCACTGACCTACCAAGTGATTACAGCAATTAATCACATAGCTGTTATTAATAATTGATCAGGAACATACACTCTGAATCACATGTCAGGGTGAGGGCATTGTAATCAAGTTTAGATTGAAAGTGTCCTTGGAAATAAATTAGCTGGAGAAACCTGTATTTTCTTCTTAAAAAGGCAAATATTTTACACTTAGAATAGGAGTTTAAATTAGCTGTATATAGAATTTGTTCTTGATAAATGTCAGTCATATACAGGTGTTTAACATATTTAGCCGTTTGTATTATTATTTATTTGTATAGCGCTGCAAAATTCCATAGAGCTGATTTAGCAAATGTGTTTTAAGCTCACACATACACATTAAATATCTAGTTAAGCCAGCCTTTGGGGAGGTTAATATGTACTTGTGAAAAACAAACTATTTTATTCCCATGTATATATGTGGACTTTCTAAGGATGTTGCTTTATTTAGGGCTTGATTTATCAAGCGAGGGCAGTCAGGGGTGTACATATTCGTCCCTGTCTGCCCCCAGCTCGCCTCTGGCGGGCAGCACTGTGTTGGTGGAATTTAGTATTGCACATGAGCGCTAATTTTGTGCTCGCTTGCAACACCGCCCCCTGCCCGCGCACAACCAATCACGCACGGGCAGGAGCTGTCAATCTCTTGTGAGAACCTGCAGTCGTAGGAGGGCGAACGGCTTGATAAATCGAGCCCTTAATGTCCCCTCAGCTTCTTATCAATGGGAGATCATATATTAATCTTTAAGAGACGTTATGAAATGCATTTATATTATTACTATACGTTTTGTTCTATCTATCTACCTTTTTATCTATCTATCATCTATCTACCTACCTATCTATCTATCTATCTATCTATCTGCATTGCCACCAAATTGCAGTTTTTATTATGATACCTTACTAACCTTACAATTAAACTCTTTCAATTCTACAGAACTTTCACATGATTCTCTAAAGGCAAATTTGACATTGAGAGCTCTGTATCGTGCAAAAGAGTGTATCACACGTGTCTGTATGTGAAGAGACACGCAGATTGCAATATAGTGCTCAATAAAATAAGCAGTTTCAAAAGCTTATTGAAAGTTCTGTTAAATTGCAATTAAACTATGCATTCAAAATCATTAACAGAACATATCAAAATGTGTATGAAAAATATGCAGCAAAATGGAAAATTGAATTATACAGTACAATTCTTATTTAAAACTTGCAGAAAGAAATCATATTTAATGTACAGAGCAAACGTATTTAAAGAGACATTATAGTCAAAATTGAAGTTTAATCATTCAGATAGAGCATGCAATTTCTAAACAACTTTCCATTTTTTCTTCTATTATCTAATTTGCTTTATTCCTTTGGTATCCTTTGTTGAAAAGCATACCTAGGTAAGGTTAGGTGGCTGCGCATATATGCATCTTGTCATGGTTCACCTGATGTGTTTAGCTAGCTCCCAGTAATGCATTGCTGCTTCTTCAACAAAGGATACCAAGAAAATGAAGCACATTTGATAGAAGGAAATTGGAAAGTTATTTAAAATTGTATGTGCTGTCTGAATTATGAAAAAAATTTTGGGGTTTTATGTTCCTCCCACCGGGGTGCTAAGCTGTTTTAATTTTTTTTTTATTTTTTAAATATTTTTTTTAACTTTTTTTTCCCCCAGATCCCCAAGACTTACACTGTTGGAAAGGTTAGGCGATTACCTTTCCAACGGTGGGTCTTGGGGGTCTGTAGCTGCTTAGATGCCCGAGATACAGGCTTCTAAGCAGCATGCCCCCTTTTCCTAGAGCATGCAATTTAAGCAACTTTCTAATTTACTCCTATTATAAAATTTTCTTTATTCTCTTGGTATCTTTATTTGAAATGCAAGAATGTAAGTTTAGATGCCGGCCCATTTTTAGTGAACAGCCTGGGTTGTTCATGCTGATTGGTGGATAAATTCATCCACCAATAAAAAAAGTACTGTCCAGAGTACTGAAACAAAAAAAGTTTAGATGCCTTCTTTTTCAAATAAAGATAGCAATAGAACGAAGAAAAATTGCTAATAGGAGTACATTACAAAGTTGCTTAAAATTGCATGCTCTATCTGAATCACAAAAGAAAAAAATTGGGTTCAGTGTCCCTTTAACATTGTCATTTTGTTAATAAAGTTGCGCGGTGACGTAATCACGTAATTGCGCGTGACATCACCGTGCATAACGTGAAGCCCTGTCGATGCCTTTCACTATACAGGCACGATCTCCGGGTTAGGAGTGGGTGGGAGCCCCCAGATCTCCGTCAAGGTGGGAGCGTGCTAGCGACGGCTCTGAGCCGTCGTTAGCACCTGAGTGGGAAACTCTGCGATGGCTCAGAGCCGTCGCTAGCACTGAAAGGGTTAATAAACAACACAATAACAAAATATGAAGTTAAAATTTGTACTAAGAAGCACACAATTCAAAGTGTACTTTGTCGATTGTAAAATGTGTCTCATAAGCCTTGGTGAGTGGGCTTAACAGGGGCGTTCCTTGACGCATGTCTGACGTTTTTCCATGGGTCTCGTATTCTATAAGCATGTTTCATCTGCAGGTCACCAAATCACCAAAATGTGATTTTTATTTGCTTTACAAAAGGTGTCAGTGCCAGGTACCCTCCCCTGCAAGACTCTCAGGAAGTTTTATTACCTACTATGGGAAGCAGCTCAGTACTCGCTGTACATCTAGGTTTAGTCTATTTTTTTTAGAGAATCAAAGGGACACTGAACCCAAATTTTTTCTTTTATGATTCAGATAGAGGATGCAATTTTAAGCAACTTTCTAATTTACTCCTATTATCAATTTTTTTTGTTCTCTTGCTATCTTTATTTGAAAAAAAGGCATCTAAGCTAAGGAGCGAGACAATTTTTGGTTCAGTACCCTGGACAGCACTTGTTTATTAGTGGGTGAATGTATCCACCAATCAGGAAGAACAACCCAGGTTGTTCACCAAAAATGGGCCGGCATCTAAACTTACATTCTTGCTTTTCAAATAAAGATACAAAGAGAATAAAGGAAATTTGATAACAGGAGTACATTAGAAAGATGCTTAAAATTGCCTGCTCTATCTGAATCATGAAAGAAAAAATTTGGTTTTTTATGTTCCTTTAAGAAAAGTCTGCCAATCCAAGGGTTGGTGTGATATTTCTCTATATGTTGGCAAATCTTAGAAAATCTGTCCTTAAAGGGATATGAAACACAAAAATGTTTTGTGTGTGTGTGATTCAGACAGAGCATACAATTTTAAAACAGTTTCCTATTTACTTCTATTATGAAATTTGCTTAGTTCCCATGATGCTCTTTGGTAAACAGATACCTAGGTAGGAGTCTGGAGCACTACATGTCAGGAAATAGTTCTCCTGCAAATGGTTATTCTTGTAAAACTGCTGCCGTATAGTGCCACAGACATGTGCATGCTCAAGAGATTACATCCCTGCTTTTCAACAAAAGATACCAAGATAACAAAGAAAATTTGATAATAGAAATAAATTATAAAGCTGTTTAAAATTGCATGGTCTATCTGAATCGTGAATGAAAAATGTTCAATTTTTTATGTCCCTTTAAGTCATACAGATGTGTGCATGCACACAGAATTTTATTCTAGTTCCCAATAGAGGAATTAATTTGCACGTGCACATGGATAAGCGCTGTTATTTATAACTTGTCAATATGTCATTTATTTTCATACACCCAGATTACAAGTTGTGCTGTAAACCGGGTGCGTAAATAATGCTAAAAAATGAGCGGTATCGCACTCTCCATAGCGCTGCCATTACAAGTTACTGAAAAACTTTCTTCTGTTGTGCGATATGGTGCAACAAGCTCCATACCGCACAAAACCCAAGGTCTGACTGCTCGTGCACGTTTTCCCCCATAGGCATCAATGGGGAGAAAGTGTTAGAAAAAAACTAACACCTGTGATCGCGGAATGGCGATCGCCGTAACGCAGTCCCCATTGATGTCTATAGGGAAAAGAAAGTTACGTTAAAACTTAACACTCTAACATAAACCCCTAGTCTAAATACCCCTAATCCGCCGCCACCGACATTGCCGACACTAAATAAAGTGATAAACCCCTGAATCGCCACCCCCGAATCGCTAACACCTAAATAAACCTATTAACTCTTAAACCGCCACCCCCCAACATCGCCAACACTAAAATAAAGTATTAACCCCTAAACCGCCGAGCCACCGCATCGCAAAAACTATAATAATCCTATTAACCTCTAAAACGCCGGCCATCCACATCACAAAGACTAAACTAAACCTATTAACCCCTAAAACGTCGGCCCCCCACATTGCAAATCCCTAAATTAAACTATTAACCCCTAAACCTAATTATCCCCTATACTTTAAATTAAATTTACAATATAACTATCTTAAAATAAATATAAACTTACCTGTGAAAAAAAAAAAAACTAAGATTAAACTATAAATAAACCAAATTTAAGAAAATAAAGTAAACAAAAAAAAAATTAGATTAAAAAAACCTAACACTAGGAAAAATTAAAAAAAATCTAAGAATACAAAAATAATAAACAAAATTATCCAAAATAATAAAAATTAAACCTAATCTAATAGCCCTATAAAAACAATAAAGCCCCCCCAAAATAAAAACACTTAAAAAGGCCTTTTGTAGGGCATTCCCCTAAATTTACCCCTTAATGACCACAGCACTTTTCCATTTTGTGTCCGTTTGGGACCAAGGCTATATTTTCAGTTTCTAAATTTTGTCCTGAGTTTAGAAATACCCAATGTTTACATGTTCTTTGCTTTTTTTGTAAGTTATAGGGCCATAAATACAAGTAGCACTTTGCTATTTCCAAACCACTTTTTTTCAAAATTAGCGATAGTTACATTGGGACACTGATATCTGTCAGGAAAACCTGAATATCCCTTGACATGTATATATTTTTTTTTAGAAGACATCCCAAAGTATTGATCTAGGCCCATTTTGGTATATTTCATGCCACCATTTCACCGCCAAATGCGATCAAATAAAAAAAATCTTTCACTTTTTCTCAATTTTTTTCACAAACTTTAGGTTTCTCACTGAAATTATTTACAAACAGCTTGTACAATTATGGCACAAATGGTTGTAAATGCTTCTCTGGGAACCCCTTTGTTCAGAAATAGCAGACATATATGACTTTGTCGTTGCTTTTTGGTAATTAGAAGGCCGCTAAATGCAGCTGCGCATCCCACTTGTATTATGGATAGCAGTGAAGGGGTTAATTAGGTAGCTTGTAGGGAGCTTGCAGGGTTAATTTTAGCTTTAGTGTAGAGATCAGCCTCCCACCTGACACATCACACCCCCTGATCCCTCCCAAACAGCTCTCTTCCCTCCCCACCCCACAAATGTCCCGCCATCTTAAGTACTGGCAGAAAGTCTGCCCATACTAAAATAAAAGGTATCTTTTTTTTAATTATTCTTTTTTTAAAGCATATTTACATATGCTGCAGTGTAGGATCCCCCCTTAGCCCCCAACCTCCCTGATACCCCCCCAAACAGCTCTCTAACCCTCCCCCTCTACCTTATTGGGAGTGGCTCACTGCATCAGAGGGGTAAGAAAGGTTATTGCAGGATGCCTCGATATCGAGGCATCACTGCAATAACTAGAAAGCGGCTGGAAGCTTCCACCGCTTTCCAAGACCGACGGCGTACGTCCTCGGTCGTTAACTGTATTTTTTTGAGGACGTACGCCGTTTTTTTTTTCTTCTGTAGTGTAGCTTCCCCGCCAAAGACCAACCCCCCACCCCCTCCCAAATCCCTTAGATCGTGTTTACATCCACCCCCCCCTTTCTCCCACTTTTTAACTTAACATTTTTCTGTAGTGTAGCGGTTCCCACCCGCTCCCTCCCCGTGCACGCGCCCGCCGCCCCCCGTGCGCGCCCCCCGGTGCCCCCGCCCCCAATCCTGCCCCCCTCTTACTGGAAGAAGCCATTGATGGCCTCCAACATCGGCTCCCACCCACCAACGATTGCGGCCATCGATGTCCGGTGCAGAGAGGGCCACAGAGTGGCTCTCTCACTGCATCAGAGGGGTAAGAAAGGTTATTGCAGGATCCCTCGATATAGAGGCATCACTGCAATAACTGGAAAGCGGCTGGAAGCTTCCACTGGCTTTCCAAGCCTGACGACGTACGGCGTACATCCTCGGTCATTAACTGTATTTTTTTTTAGGACGTACGTCGTCGGTCGTTAAGGGGTTAAACAGCTCTTTTACCTAAAATAATTACAAAGTGCCCCCTAAAAGTAAAGCACCCAACCCCCCAAAATAAAAAAACCTAAGTCTAAAAAAAAAACTAAGCTACCCATTGCCCCTAAAGGTGCATTTGTATGGGCATTCCGCTCTTTTTCGCCCATAAAAATAAAAAAGCCCTAATCTAAAAAAAAAAAAACACTCAAAAAAAAAAGTAATTTTTTGAGTGCTGAATGAAAAGTTGCGTAAATGCTAAAACGCTTGCGGTATAGCTGTACCGCCAAGACTTGTAATACGGAGACCTGCATATTCCACGCGTAATGGCCAATTGTTCAGCGGTATAGCCGTACCGCACCATACCGCAACATTTATTATCTTGCCCATAGTAATTTACAAAAATAGATAGATAATAGATAGATAGATAGATAGATAGATAGATAGATAGATAGATAGATAGATAGATAGATGATAGATAGATAGATTTAATGGATAGATGCACAGACATAGATAGTTAGATAGATGGATAGATAGTACATAGATGCACAGACAGATAGATAAATAGTTAGATATATGAATAGAAAGTAAATAGATGGATAGATAGAAAGATTGATAGATAGATTAATAGGTAGGTAATAGATTAGATAGATAGTAAATAGAGGTGTAGATAGATTGACAGATAGATAGATAAATGGAAAGATACATTTATAATAGAAAGATACTAAATATATGGATAGATTAGATGATAGATAGATAGATAGATAGATAGATAGGTGAATAGATAGTAAATAGACGGATACATAGACGATAGATCGATAGATCAATAAAGAGATAGATAGATAGATAGATAGATAGATAGATAAAGAGATAGATAGACAGGCAGATAAATAGATGATAAACAGGTGGAAAATTATTATATGATATGTTTTCTTATTGATGAGCGGTTGAGGGATATAAAATCACCTTTAGCAAAGTCACATTAGTCATACAGTATATTCATGGGAATAAATCCATTTGGTTTTCGCAAGTACATATTAACCTCCCTAAGGGCTGTCACCAGTTTCAGTGTTTTCTTACAAATCAGTGTCACTGAGCAGCCCTTTTGTCTTCCCCTTTAGCTGTAGGATGCAAGGTTTACATTTTACTGCTATTTGTCACAATTTGTTTTTATTTCACAAAATGAGTGAAACTTGATGTTTTCAGTTTTTCCCAAACGTGGTTAATGTGAGAAAGGTACCAACTCTAACTAGTGGTTATTGCAAGAAAACACCACCATCCTTCACTTTTTTTTTTTTTTGATCATATACAGGATGATGATTTTTAATTTGTACTTATTTTCAAAGACTGCAAATTGTTCTTAGGAAATCCACCAGGATCAGTTTAAATGCAAATGTTTCTGTCTGAGAAGGAAATGTTTATTGCAAAGAGAAAATAATGTTGTGTATTTGAATAAACAACGCTGATCAGAACAGAAATGTATTTGATTATAGATTGCCTGTTCCTGCTCTCTGAATAAACATGGGATCTGCAATGTTTGAAGAGCTTCCATTGACCTGAACGTCTGGACATGATCTCCCCGATATGTCCCACTCCTCATGTGCGCTGTCTTCATACTCAGGGATCTGGCGCTTTGCCATTAAACTCGTATTTTTCTACAACCCACAAAACCACTTCAGAGGCTGGGTCTGAAAACAATATTCCATTACAATTTAGGGTAAACATTTTGGGATGCACCAGCATGACAACAGTTTAACTTTAATTAAAGAAGGACATGAAACTCAAATTTTTTTTCTTTCATGGTTTATATAGAGCTTGTGAATTAAAACAACTTTCCAATGATTGGTGGGTGCACATATATGACTCATCATGTTATTGGCTCACCCAGTTTACTCAGTTTGCTCCCGGTAGTGCATTGCTGCTTCTTCGACAAAGGATACCAAGAGAATGAAGCAAATTAGATCATAGAAGTAAATGGGAAAGTTATTTAAAATGGTTTGCTGTATCCAAATCGTGAAAGAAAAAAAAATTTGGGTTTCATGTTCCTTTACTGTATAGCCAAAGAGGAATGTGTTTTATAGTAAACATGCATGTTGACTTGGTATTCTTTGTAGATATGTAGCTGCATTACTTGAGTGCATACTGAGATATGCTCCTAACCAAGCATGTGCCTTAAACAATATATATAGTAGCAAAATTTGCAACAATGTTTAACACTGTTACCAACATTGTTGCAAACACTGCTGCCAGGGGCGTATTTAGCTTTTGTGCTGCCCTAGGCACTCAAAATCCTGCTGCCTCCCCACCTCCCACCCCAGGTTTAAGGCCTTTTTTAGACATAATATTTTTGGGGCAGGTTGTAAAAAATTTAAAAAATAATGTCTTTTTAAGTAGATGTTCACCAGGGCTTGCATTCACTCTGATCACACACACATATATATATATATATATATATATATATACATATAAATTATTTTGCAAGTCAGATGATTAAAGTGTTTACATCAGAAAAAAATATCCTTCACTGTATGATAGTTTGTCAGTAGGTAGTTGTTTAACCTTAAACATCTTCTTTGGTGATTGACAGTTATTTAAGCAAAATATCTGCTTGGATAAATATGTAATGAATATACAAACTGGCCTTTAAACGTACTTAAAAAATACAACAGTAGCTATGATAGGTTTAGGAATTGTATCCTAGGGGATAAAGTCACATGATACAATCATAATAAAGTATATATATACTTGTATTGTTTCTGAATGTATTAAATGCATACAACATATTTTCAGTTGTGTTTTATGTCACATAGTTGTATAGATTCAGCAATAAATACTTATTCTTTGCATGTATGACAGATAGACAAACAGTAAATGTACAAGTATTTAGTGACTAATCCGTTTAAGTATTTTAATGCCTAATGAAGATGTATTGAAGGGAGAAAGGCATATGCTGTTTCACAGTTGTCACTGTGTAGTGCACACTGCACTGTGTAGTCTGTGTGAGTCTCAATCACGCGGTGGAGCCAGGAAGAATACCGCATTCCCTCTCAGTCCAGGCCAGGCTACGCAAGTGAGCTCCGCCTCCACTGTCACCACATCATGCGCACCCACATACAATCCCATAGGATAGCAATAGCCGGGCCAGCCATTTGAGTCATTAGTAATTGGTTGATTTAGCCACCCGGTCCTGAGTTCAGTAGAGTGGCCCTAGGGACTCAAAATTCTGCTGCCCCTTAAATATCTGCTGACCTAGGCACCGGCCTTGTTGGCCTATGCCTTAATACGCCCCTGACTGCTGCTCTATAATACTCATGACATGTGAATGCTCCAGAGTTTACACAACTATCTTGTAAGTTACTGGTCAGCACTTGGAGAAGAACTACTAGACCCGCAAGCTACTATTTATGACACAGGTGCTATAGGTGTTTAGCTTTGCTTGGGCTGATTTGACTTTTTTTCATGTGGAGTTCATTTCTGTTTCCTTCTGGGTGAATGGATGGGCAGATGCATAAATAGTTAGTTGAATGGATGGACATAAAAAGCTTATTTGTATGCACTGATTCAATTTAAACATATGGAGAGTCATATTTGATTGATCTAGATAGACAGATAGACAGACAGACAGACAGACAGATAGATAGATAGATAGATAGATAAAAGGCTTATTTGTATGCGCTGATTCAATTTAAACATATGGAGAGTCATATTTGATTGATATAGATGATAGATAGGTAGATAGATAGATAGATAGATAGATAGATAGATAGATAGATAAAAGGATTATTTGTATGTGCTGATTCAATTTAAACATATGGATGGTAAGATTAGATTAGATAGATAGAATGAATTCTGTAGTGGTTATATTTTATTAAACAATATAAAATTAATATCCTATATTATAAAAGACAAGAGTTTGTCTGAAGCCGTCATGCGCAGTTCAGACAAACTCTTGCCGCTGATCGCACGCGCACCCTCGCGCGCAGATGACCCCCCTTGCAGAAGCACCCTCGCACTCACTTAGCCGCACGCGCACGCGAACCCTAGCCGCCTATCACACCCTCGCACTCACTTAGCCGCACGCGCACCCACCCGACAGCAGCGCGAGGAAAAAAAATAAACTAAGGGGGACAGTTAGAGGAACGCTGCAGGGCAGCAGGATGTAAGGTGTGAAGGCAGTAGGCTGAAAGGTTGGCGCAGTGAGAGCTGCACTGTTGGAGGTCAGCAGACTGAGTGGCTGGGGCAGTAAGGGGAGCACTAGGGGCAACAGGCAGAGAGGATGGGGTAGAAAGTGGTACACAGACAGTAGGTAAAGAGGTTGGGGCAAAAGGGGGGGCAGCATTATAAGAGGCTGGGAGTCAGTACTGCATGCCCAGAGGTGAGAGAGAGAGAGAGGGAGAGAGAGAGGGAGAGAGAGAGGGAGAGGAGAGAGAGGGAGAGGAGAGAGAGGGAGAGAGAGAGAGGGAGGGAGAGAGAGAGAGAGGGAGAGAGAGAGAGAGAGGGAGGGAGAGAGAGAGGGAGAGAGAGAGGGAGGGAGAGAGAGAGGGAGGGAGAGAGAGAGAGAGGGAGAGAGAGAAGGAGAGAGAGAGGGGGAGAGAGAGAGAGGGGGAGAGGGAGAGAGAGGGGGAGAGAGAGAGGGGGACAGAGAGAGGGGGACAGAGAGGGGGAGAGAGACAGACAGAGAGAGAGAGAGAGAATTTAAATTAAATATAACACAACACGGCCCGTGTGAACGGGCTTTAGGACTAGTATTATTATATTCTATATATTTCCGTGTATCTTAACATTTGATTGGGAACATAAACTCTTACATTAACATGGGTTGGCCAATATATACATATATATATATGTGTGTGTGTGTGTGTGTGTGTGTGTAAAATAAACAAAGTTCCACACTCACCAGTGACAATTTAGTAATTACTTTGGGAGCTAGCTGATGATTGTATGCCTCTTGTCATTGTGTCACCAGATGTGTTCAGCTAGCTCCCAGTAATACATTGCTACTCTGGAGCTCCTTTTAAACACACAGGGGTCAATCACAATACTTTAGAAAAAAACTTATCTAATGGTTTTCAACAGAAAATCCCCATTAAAGTCTATGGAGAGTTTTGTAGTTAAAGGGACAGTCAACACCAGAATTTTTGTTGTTTTAAAAAATAAATAGTCCCTTTATTACCCATTCCCCAGTTTTGCACAGCCACCATGGTTATATTAATATACTTTTTACCTCTGTGATAACCTTGTATCTAAACATCTTCTGACAGACCCCTGATCACATGACATTTTATTTATTATCTATTGACTTTCATTTTAGCCAATTAGTGCAGTGTCTGCCACAATTCACAGGCATGCTCACAATGTTATCTATATGTCTTACAGGAACTAGCTCTCCCCTGTTGTGAAAAGCAAATACAAAAGCATGTGATTAGAGGCGGCCTTCAAGGGCTTAGAAATTATCATATGAGCCTTCCTAGGTTTACCTTTCAACTAAGAATACCAAGAGAACAAAGCAAAATTGGTGATAAAAGTAAATTGGAAAGTTGTTTAAAATTACATGCCTTATTTGAAAGATGAAAGTTTTTAAAGGGACAGTCAAGTCCAAAAAAACTTTCATGTTTCAAATAGGACATATAATTTTAAACAACTTTCCAATTTACTTTTATCACCAATTTTGCTTTGTTCTCTAGGTATTATTCTTAGTTGAAAGCTAAACCTAGGAGGTTCATATGCTAATTTCTTAGACCTTGAAGGCCGCCTCTAATCTAAATGCATTTTGATAGTTTTTCACCACTAGATGGCATTAGTTCATGTGTTTCATATAGATAACATTGTGCTCATGCACGTGAATTTACCATGGAGACAGCTCTGATTGACTAAAATGCAAGTCTGTCAAAAGAACTGAAATAAGGGGGCAGTCTGCTGAGGCTTAGATACAAGGTAATTACAGAGGTAAAACATGTATAATTATAACTGTGTTGGTTATGCAAAACTGGGGAATTGGTAATTAAGGGATTATCTATCTTTTAAAACAACAACAATTCTGGTGTTGACTGTACCTTTAAATCATTAGATCATTTTTTTAAAGGATTGTGATCAACCCCATAGTTATAAGCATAAGTACAATAAAAAATGCTTAGATATATTATTTTTGCTCTTTTATGCCCCCTTAAAGTATAGTTGCACAGTATATTTATATATATATCATCTATGTATCTATCTATAATCTACAGTATTTGTCAATCAATTTAGCATCTATTTGTCTATCAATCTGTCATCTATTTATTTATCTAGTTATCTATCATCTAGCTATCTATCTATCTATCTAATATATCTATCTATCATCTATCTATCCATCCATCTATCATTTTATATATATATATATATATATATATATATATATATATATATATATAAAATCATCTATGTATCTATCTATCTATCTATCTGTCTCTATGTCTATCTATGATCCATGCTGGTTAAGATCTATTTACAATGCTGGAATTATGATTTACAATATCATGATTTACATTTAAAAACAACCAAAAAACATCTTGTGACATATATGTCTATTAAGAACATATTCTGTATAAAGTACTTTAAACTGAATGTAAAACATTTCCTAGGTAAGAAAACTAGTAACCTAGACATGTCTCTCCAGCTCTTGCTGTGATAACCTCTTAGGTATTTATGAGCCCTTCTGATAAGAGTTGTTACATTTTAACTGGTTTCTCCTCTTCTTCTGGCTACTGGTTGCAATTTTTCTCACAGCTCGAGTTCAACAAACTGATAACCTAATGTGTTAGAAAGTTAGATTTATATCATACCAGTTTAAGAGCAGTTTTACTCTCTAAGATAAATAAATGTTGTCTAAAATTGTACTTTTGAATGTGGTGCAAAGGTTGCAAGAATAAGAAACTTTATCATATAAAGGTTATTCAATATATATATGTTACAGGTAAAGTCAGATATCTGGGTAATCCTAGGATTACCCTGGTAAAACGGACATTACCCAAGCAGCTGTGGGTAAGGCCCAATGTTTACTGTAATTCCTCCATCTACATAATTTTTTTTGCTTCCGCCTGGGAGGTTCAAGGAAGGCGTCCCGAAGATCATCTTGCATCAACCCCAAGTGAAACTTGGGGTATTAGGTTTAAAAGGGGGGCTTTGCCTCCCTTAAACCCCCCAAGTGGAGGCAAAAAAGATAGTGAAGATGGGGAAATTACAGTGCATCGTATATATGTTTGATGCAGTGACTCGATGAAGCGCATGCAGTCTGAGGGGATTTATGATAATATATCAGGCTTTACCCACAGCTGCTAATGTCTGTTTTACCTGGGTAATCCTAGGATTACCTAATATGACTTTACCCATATATATATATATATATATATATATACAGTATATATATATATTTATATATATATCAAAATAACAAGTGTATTGTAGTATGCAGTAGTACCTTTTTTTGGACTAACATTACATAGTAAAAGACAAGCTTTCAAGATGATATATCATATATACAGTGAATCAGCACTCACTGTACTTGCAAACATCAATAATATTTATTGTGAATATATATATGTGTGTGTGTGGGTGCAATGCAACGCCCCACACTTTTTTTTTATTATTTTGGTGCTTTTTAAATTTTGTCCTAATTTATTGCATTTTACAATAATTACAAATATTACAATGTATCAAGCACTCATCTGTTTTTAAGCTTTTTTGCCCTCTCAGACGTTGATTGACAAGCCCTGCTCTTGCGCAGTTAGTTGTGTGAGAGCGGAAGGAGGGGCTGCAAAAGTAAAATACTTGTGCAAAGATAAATGTGGTTGGGTGTTGCCATCTCAATGCCAACTTGTCTGGGAGCCTTGTCTGCCCACAGATTGATAAATAAAGATATATAAATGAAGCTGTATATTGGTAACAATACATATGGGAACATTTATCAAGGTTGCAGATAAACAAATGCTCAAGTAGATAACCCGTATGCAATTGTTACTTGTGATGCAGCATTGCTTGGCAAAATTTAGGATAGTACAAACGCTCTCTCGTCCAATCACATCCTCTGCTCGTACCAACCATTCATATGAGAGGAGGGACTGTTAATCACCCCAAATTCACTTGTTTGGGGTGATTTAAATATTTTAAAATAAAATGAATTTTATTTCAAATATTTTAAATGATTATTTCAGATTTTGCAAATATATATATATATATATATATATATATATATATATATATATATATACACACACACGCTGTGAACAAAATCAGATATGCATGCATCATGTTCTCATATCTATCTGCAGCTCAGCAAGAAACCAAAAGGATGACAGACAGAAATAATTTCAGAAATGTTAAAAAAATGTGCATTACAATTGTAGTTAATATACAAATAGCTAATTTCAAGTATATCAAATAAAATACCTTTTTTTAATTATTTGACATTTGATTTTTTCTATATTAAAGGGACATGAACCCCAAAATATTTCTTTCATAATTCAGATACAGCATACAATTTTAAACAACTTTACAATTGACTTGTATTATCAAATTTACTTCATTCTCTTGATATCCTCTGTTAAAGGAGCACCAATGCACTACTGAGAGGTGAACACCCTGAGTGACCCAATGACAAGAGGCATATATGTACAGCCACCAATCAGATGCTAGGTCCCAGTAGTTCATTGCTGCTCTTGAATCTACCTGGGGATGCGTTTCAACAAAGGATACCAAGAGAATTAAGTTTTTTTAATATAAGTAAATTGGAAAGTTGTTTCAAATTGTATGCTCTATCTGAACCATAAAAGAAAAATGTTTGGTTTCATGTCTCTTTCATTTATCTATCAGACAAAAGATTAAAAACAATTATATTAGAAGCTGTACTGGCTTTTGACTAAATATATTTCACATTTAGTATTCTTCAGGCACCAATTTTGTCTAAAAATGGCCTCTGTGCTAAAGAGATATCTGGTTGCACTAAACAGATGTAGTGCTATATTTTTGTATGGCTAAGTAGTGATACATTGTTGCAAATGTTGTGATTCAAGTGATTGTAAACTTTAATGAATTAAAGCCAGGATCAAAAAACTATCTTAAAATCAGGGGCACTTTAATTCCTTAAACTTTGCAAAATGCTTATTTTTTTAAAATACTTACCTTTGCATTATGGTAAACATAACGCTGATCCTCCGCCCGCATCTCCTACTGTATTTAGCATATCGATGACGAATCCGGCTTCCTCTAATCGTTGCGTGCCTCCTTTGGCTTCTAGCTTGTGGGGCACCCAATGATTGGAGGAAACCGGATTCATCCTTGATCTGCTAAAGAAAGCAGCAGATGTGGGCGGAGGAACGGTAGTATATTTACCAAACCGCAATGGTATTTTAAAAGAAGAAGCGTCTTTGTAAACTTTAATGAATTAAAGTGCCCCTATT
>NC_069509.1:65818346-65833346 GCF_027579735.1 Bombina bombina
CTGTTAAGATTCTGATACAGTGTATTACAATTTCTGCGTGCAAATCGCTTAATGTGCCCTGTGCTGTATCTCCAGCAGAGCAGCAGATTTTTTTCTCATTAAAAAACACCCGGTGCTGGGACAGCACATTCACAGCAAAGGATCTATCTGTACTGTACACCCTGAGGGTGACAGGATCTCTGCATCATTAGCTCCCAATATTCAGCAAACCTGACTTTTGTCACAAGCTAACCTAAGGGACATGTGAGCCAGCACTGATCTTCCGTGCAGTTATTAGTGTTAAATAAAATATATTACCTTCCAATAAAAGGTCACTGTGTGTACTTTTTGTATTTAGAGATCTGTCATTATAGTAGCAATGTAAGAACAACAGATAGGTGATATAATTAAAATGTTTTATGGTTTTAGGAAAACATTTAATGTTAAACAAATAAGTTCATGTTGAAAAATATACATTTTAAAAAAATTACATTAGAAAAATACGTTTTGAAATGTGCAAAATGTTTGTATGTGTTTGTGTAATGTGTGTGTTTAATTTGTGTGTTTGTGCAGTGGGAATGTGCGTGTGTACAATGAATGTGTGTGTGTGTGTTTGTTTAGTGTGTGTGTGAATGCACAATGGATATGTATGTGTGTGTAGTGAGTGTGCGTGTCTATGTGAGTGTTTAGTGTGTGTGTGTGTGTGTATGTGAGTGTTTGTGTAGTGTGTGTGTGTATGTGAGTGTCTGTTTAGTGTATGTGTGTGTGTTTGTGTAGTGTGTGTGATTGTGTAGTGTGTGTGCAATGTTCATATGGTTGTTTAGTGTGTGCATGAGTTTATGTGGTTGTTCAGTGTGTGCAGTGTGCATGTGTGCGTATGTGTGTATGTGTGTCATTGTGTAGTGTGTGTGCATTGTTCATATGGTTGTTTAGTGTGTGCATGAGTTTATGTGGTTGTTCAGTGTGTGCAGTGTGCATGTGTGTGTATGTGTGTCATTGTGTAGTGTGTGTGCATTGTTTATATGGTTGTTTAGTGTGTGTATGTGTGTCATTGTGTAGTGTGTGTGCATTGTTTATATGGTTGTTTAGTGTGTGCAGTGGGTATGTGTGTGTTTGTGTAGTGTGTGTATGTGTCTGTTTAGTGTATGTGTGTGTTTGTTTAGTGTGTGTATGTGAGTGTTTGTTTAGTGTGTGTGTGTATGTGTGTCATTGTGTAGTGTATGTGCAATGTTCATATGGTTGTTTAGTGTGTGCATGAGTTTATGTGGTTGTTCAGTGTTTGCAGTGTGCATGTGTGTGTGTATGTGTGTCATTGTGTAGTGTGTGTGCATTGTTCATGTGGTTATTTAGTGTGTGCAGTGGGCATGTCTTTGAGCCGTGTCTATGTGTGTGTAGTGTGTGC
This sequence comes from Bombina bombina, assembly GCF_027579735.1. NCBI lineage: Eukaryota > Metazoa > Chordata > Amphibia > Anura > Bombinatoridae > Bombina > Bombina bombina. The sequence goes on from NC_069509.1 coordinate 65,819,728, forward strand.
ATGTGTATCTGTTTGTGTAGTGTGTTTGTGTGTGTGTCTGTGGTATGAATGCAAAACAAAAATATTTTTTAAAACTATTACATAAATACAATACATAAACCATATGGTCATTTTAACTATTATTTAAAATCTTATCCAAAAAGAGCCATAACTAATTCATTTTAATAGAAAAATACACGCCTGCTAATATCATGATGATAGTAATAATACATTATTTATATTTGTTGCATAATAATAATTAGTATTATTACATATATATATATGTATTTAATAATTATTTGTTACTTTGTGTAAAATAGAAAAAAATACAATAAACAAAATTCTCAGTCATCTGATAAACCTCTTGAGTTAGATTTGCAGGCTGTAGTTTTGATACTAATAAAGTGTCTCCCTCTATCGATGAGGTTTAGCTGGTTCCCTTCAGAGCCACCATGGGCAGTGAGAGCTGTGCTTGTGTTTAGTGGCTTTGTGGGACCAGTACTGGCTCCTATGATCTCACTGTGCCAGTAACTAGCTCTGCTCTTGCTATTAATGTATTTTATAGGTAGTACAGTCATACACAGAGCCACACAAAATGTCATTTTATGTCCTCGTCTACTGTTTAAAGGGTTAATATAACCGATCCCACATATCTTATCCTCTCATAGCTACACACACGTGGGAAAACAACATAGCTGAACATGGAAAGTGGGACTCTTGCTTTAAGAGAAGTGTAGCCACCCCTTTTTGCCCTGGTGTCCTATCAGGAGTGGGAGTGGGTGTGACCAGAGCGTGCTTCTTATAGGGGTTGCAGAAGTTGGTGGGTAGAGAATAAGGAACAGGCTGTCATGTGCTGGAGTTGTGATCTGCATCTCTCTGTACACTGAGATAAAGGGATCTGCAATCAGCTGGCACTGAGGTCAGGCGGGGGCGTATTGCACGAACGCCCCTATATACCTGTTATCTGGAGCTGTGGGAGTCTACCGTGCGCCCATAGCCGATCATAAGGAGCGCCCTTGAGTTTTGGGGCGTTCGTTATTTATACTCTAATATCTGCTTCTCTTGCCCGGCGCTCCAATGCTGAACATGAGCTCGGATCAGGACCACACTCCGGAGCCTCCGTGCAGCCCCGCGGGCACAGCTAGCTCAATGTCACACGTTTCGGACTCTGATTCGGACTCCCCTCTGTCCCCGGCTGGATCGGAGGGACGTGGATCACACCGACCCCCAGGCATCAGTTCCCTGTCTAAAGACGACCCTGAAGGTCCTCTGGACGAGAGATTCCCAGCCTGTATCCGTGATGCGGTGTCCCAGGTGCTGAAGGGCTATGACTGGAGTCTGGTGCCTATGCCCGTCCGCGGATCCGGGTCACTGAAAGCCAAACCCCACGTTAAAAGGCCAATGAACGCTTTTATGGTCTGGGCACAGGCTGCCCGGAGGAAACTAGCGGACCAATACCCACATCTGCACAATGCAGAACTCAGTAAGACTCTGGGCAAGCTCTGGCGGTAAGTACCTGTCATTCATTATCCTGTACCATGTGTGTATGTATATATATATATATATATATATATAATTTCAGAACACTGTGTATTAATTGCATTAGTTAAAATACATGCTTAGGACTGAAATGTTATGCTATGATTGGGGACGTTAATACTAATAATAATAATGATTATTTTTAATAATAGCAAATATATATATATATATATATATATATATATATATATATATATATATATATATATATACATTATATATGTATTGTTCGTTAATGTGCCAAAGTTAATATTTTCCATATCATCCTTTTGGGATTTGTAGGATTTGTAATTTGCAAGGTATGACAATATATATCTCACTGTTGAATACTATTACAATGTTTACAGACAGAGAATTTATCCCAGAGACAATCTTCCTTGTTACATATTAGTTCTACTACATATCTGTTTGATGATACATATTTGTTTACAAACAAATGTAATTGGTAATTGTCCTCCTGATTAAACTAAGGAGTAAATTTACCCAAAGTATAAGTTTAACTTCAGGTTATCATTACATTACTTAAAGTTAATTAATACTATTACTGCAAACCCATTCAACCACTGAAATAGGCATAAGACAATATATACTGTGCGTGTATGTGTGTATATATATATATATATATATATATATATATATATATATATATATATATATATATAAAATTGTATCTGCCTGCTCCAATAATGCACAAAATAGTTTTCTTAAACCATGTTGGCCAAAGTTGGTGTGTGTAGTAAGGATGGTATGCTATATCAATATAATTATAATATTTAAATATAGAACCTTATTATTAAAATTAATTCATAATTTGCAAACATAATAAGCATTGGATAATTTGGTAACTACAATGATAACTTCCCTGTTGAAAAAGAGCATGGAAAAAAAATTAGCCACTGGTGTTTAACCATCCAGCTTCCTGTCAGGTCTACACAATGTTTGCTAACAATGGTATAAGGGTCCACCCTTTACCTAGTATGAGCGCACCCATAATGTGATACATTCCTATACTCAATAACAATATATTTCGTGTGCTATCATCTGTTAGAGTCTCATCATTTTGTTATATTCTTATTTCTAGATTTAAATATGTCCCAATAAATCCTCCATCATAATCATTTTTATTTTAACTGGGTTTCCAAAAATTAGTTGTACAATTAAAAAAAGTTTTACTATCATACAATAACACACATCAGCTAACACATGAGCAATACAGAATATACTTATCCCACCAGAGTCCCCCTGTTTGAATAAATAAAACCTGATATTAAATGAGTCTTCAGCCCTAGGCTGTTCTATAATACTACTCAACAGCTCTTGAAAGGGAACAGCCTTGACAGAGGGCATTTTATAAAAATGGTAAAAATCTTTGTTAAAAAATAATAATACTACTTGCAGACCAATATTAAGATTTTGCAAAAAAAATAATTAGCCAATATAGTCCCTTCTGATATTTGTCACACACTGTAGCCCAAATTACCTGTTTAGAAAACTTACAAAAGAGCAAAGTCCTGCTATTGACTCACCAAGATTTTGTGATCTGTCTCACTATTTATTTAGTACATTTGCTCCATAATATAAGAACTGGACAGTTTGTTGAATTGTTAGTAAACACCTATTCTTTCTTGTGATTTCCTAAGTTCTCTCACCACTTAAAAATATGGAATAAGTATTGAATAATTATTTTTTATTAATAGATAAGTATCAGCATTCTACCCCTTCCCAAACACTTTTTAGGAGATGTGTTTTTTAATTTGAAAATTAGAGTAAAATATTTGTATGCATTAATCATTTCATGTACCAGGCCAGTTGGTAACCATGGAATAATATGCAATTGAACTGTTATGCAAGTGACCACTTTGGTGCTGATAAGGTTATTATATCCTTTAAATCAAGGCTGCAGAACTTTATGTGACTAGTCCTTTTGTTTATCCTACTAAGATTTAATAAATACAAGTGCACTGTCCTTTTTATGGAAGGTTTATAGCTGGATTTTTTTTTTTACTATACTAAGAAATGATTGTGTGACTGCAATGAACAAGCTTTCAGCTATTCAATAAAACAGATTAATATTTAAATGTATTAATTAATATTTAAATGTAATTGTTATTGGAACAATCTTTTTTTTTATTTATCTATTTTAATATATATATTATTTTTAATCTGGAGTCCACTCAGAAGGACTGAAAACTGTAATTTAATTCAGTGCATCACTTTGGCATTTTTGCAATCTATTAAAACAGTTGGATGTTGGATACAAAAGACAGGCTACTGTAAAAATCCACTTTTCTTAGAGTGAATAGGTTAAATACAGGAATATTCAAAGTACAAACCCTTTGTTTAAAAAAACAAACAAAAAAAAATCATTAATTCACTGTTCTGATTAATACAATAAGATTTCAATTTTAGCTATCACACAAATATAATGAAGTGCCCTTTACTTTTGTATATATAAAGTGCATGAATGGTTTAATCAAGGCCTTATACATTTGGTTATCCAGAGTGACTTTAATTCAGGTTTTTATTAGATTATACAATTCTGCAAAATCCAAATATATTATCACAATTGGTTGCATCAGTAATATATGAGAATCTTCTGGCCCTTAGAGAGTACAGATGTACCAATACCCCCTCCCATATCCATTAAATGAGAACACAGATGGTAAATTAATTCCTTCACTGAAATAAGAAAGATTGTTTTGTTCATATGAAGATTTAATTTTGTGTCTGAAACATGTTTATGATGATATATTCATATGTAAATATCACTATAGTTTACTAATCATGTTACTAGTATATAAATATATATGTGTGTGTGTATATATATATATATATATATATATATCTGTTTTATTTAATGCTTAGGATTTTCTTTATGTGTTTCTTAAGGCGGAACTGGAGAAATCCTGACAGTCATGGAGTCGCATCTGTCATTCTCAGTTCTAAGTAAAAATGAATAAATAAAATATAAAATAGAGAGAGAAAAACGTGTACCAGGCTTCTAAGTCTCATATAAATTTGCCTAACTTCCAAACAAATTTATACCACCTAAATTTTTTGATCTACAGACTGAATATTCTACTTTGTTGACAGGCGTTGACTTAATATATTATATTTTATGTACTAAAATAAAGGAAAAAATATTAGACAATCTATATTTTGATGGATTGGTGTATACAATAATTAATAGAATGACTGACTTCAAAACATATATTTAGTTAAAGAATTTTAGATACTCTATTGATACCATATTTATCAATCAAAAACATAATTTTATAGCTGGAAAACGGTCTAAAAATATATTTAATTGTCATATTCGTGTCTTTCAATATTTTATTTTTTATTTTTATCACAACTTAGTACTGTAGAGATAAAATTAATTTTTTTTGTTTTTTACATGTAGCAAAAATATAAAGACTAATCTAATATACCGCTAGTAAAGCAATATATTGTGCGATAGCTGCTGTTTTTTGTGTGTGTGTGTATATATATATATATATATATATATATACTACACACACACACAAACTGTATAGATTGCATGGTAATGACAATGCAGATAATATAATAATATTTCTCTGTTTATTTATTGTCTATGTTAGTAAAGGCTATTTTTAAATGAATGACTAATTAATTAATTGTTTTGACTCTACAATAAGCGACCAGAAAACCATTACTACCGTTTATGGGAATGTTACACTATAAATATTGTTTTACAATTTAAAAAAATACAATCCAATTTTATTTTACAATGTGGAATATTAGAGATGTCTTCCTCTTTAAATAATAAATCATTATAGCATTATCTGAGGTAAAAAAAAAAATCCAAAAAATGACAAATGTTGAAAAGTATGATTTATATCTTTGAAGTGCCATTCCTGATAAATCTCTTTAGCGCCTCAAAAATCTAAATAAGTTTGACTCAACCACTGCCGTAATCATTTATATTAAGATTTGATTTTTTTTTTTTTTTTTAAAACTCTGAATCAATCTTTTCCTTTCTTTCCATTTCTTTTAGTGGGTATAGGATAGCAGCATTTTATATTTTATCAACAAGCTTTGAGTTTTCACAGTTAAACAATCATATGTATGGTCTTAAAGTATGAGGTTAGTGATGCAGGTATGCACTATGAACTTAGTTATGAAAACTCGGGTAAAATGGCCAATTTAAAAAAAAAAAAAAGTTTCTAGTCTGCTATGTAGTAGGATAGCAAGTCAGTTTTGATAAATAACTGACTAGTAACTGTCTTATCAAATACAGAAGACTTAAAAGAAAGAATTCAATTTGCATACACTGCACCTGCCGACTAGCAATATTTAGGGCTTAAAAACCTAATTATAGCAAGTCTCAGGTGTAAATTGGTTAGAGAAAGATATTTGTGTCAAATTGAAATGCATCTCTTACAAATAATTTCAGATTGACCAATGAAACTATGGGCCTAAGTCAAATTTAAAGGGAAACGAGCATATTTGTTCTTTTTTTTTTTTGTAATGAAAGGAGGACATTTTAAAATATATTACAGTTTCTGCAAAAATATTACAATTTTTGTTTTTGTTTTTTATACTTGTGAGGCAATTCTCTGTCCATGAATAAACAGTAAGTGTTCTGCCTATTAGGTTGTAAGCAATCTGTTTTTAAGGCTGACATGCATATTTTGTTAGCTTCAAAATGAAAACAAACAACCTTAGTGTAACCTATATAATTAGCAACAATATTTTTAATATGTTTAAATAGTGCTTATTCATATGATACATGATAAAACATTTAAAAAGTTTACAGTCCACTTTTATTGAAACAGTACTGGTTCTGCCTTAAAAAAAAAAAAAACAGTCTGCTGGTGGTATTGGTTAATCTAGCAGATTTTTTTTTTATATAACATTGCAAAAAACTCAATAGAAAGGTAGTTTAAAAACAAACAAACATCAAATTAATATTTTGAAAGACCAACTTAGAAAATTGGTCAAACTCGTCCTTTTCAACTTTTGGCTGAAATCTTAAAGCAGTTGATTTTCATGTAAAAATAACTTGACTTAAACCTGAGTTAGAGCAGAAGACTTCAGTTAACAAAAAGTCAGCTGTTTTTTTTTTTTTTAGCTTTTACAAGCTTGACTCCTGTATGTATACAGGCCCCTTTATATATAATCAATACATACATAATAAAAAGACAATGCAAATAACACTTTTAAATGAGCAGTAGATTTTTTAATTTTTTTTTTTCTGTCAAATTTCAAAATCTACTTCAGTTTGCCGTCTCCTTGTATCATGTGACGGCTATCAGCCAATCACAGTCTCATATATGTATAGACTGAATTCTTGCACATGCTCAGTACTAGCTGGTGTCTCAGAAACTGTACATATAAAAAAGTACAATTTGATAAAGGAAGTCAATTGAAATCTTTTAAAACCGCCTACACTATATAAATCAAAAACGTTTTAAGTTTGACTTAACCACATTCTTTCTTTTTAGTTTGTTAAGTGAGAATGAGAAGCGTCCTTTTGTGGAAGAGGCTGAACGGTTGAGAGTGCAGCATAAAAAAGATCACCCTGATTACAAATACCAGCCGCGCAGGAGGAAGAGTGTAAAAGCCGGCCAAAGTGACTCTGACTCTGGGGCAGAACTGGGGCATCATCCTGGATCTCAAATGTACAAGTCTGATTCGGGACTGGGCAGCATGGGAGAAAGTCATCTCCACGGAGAGCATACAGGTATTGTATAGAAATCTATACACTGGTCCTTAAAGGGATATGAAGCATATTTTGTTCGGTTTCTGCATGAAACTAAAAGCAATCAGATGTTTACAAATCTTACTGCAGACTGTGTATCAGCTTCCAAGCTTTAAAGGGACAAGCTAAACCATAAATGCTTTAGATTAGAACATTTAATTTATGTATTACTGACACTAGATAACCATGGAATTAATCATAATCCTGCTGGAAAAAAAATAAATATCAGATGATTTATCTGCAAAAATTCCCCATAGACATTAAAGGGATATGAAACCCAAAAAATGTTCTTTTGTGATTCAGACAGAGCATACCATTTTAAAAAAGTTTCCAATTTACTTCTATTATCAAAATTGCTTTGTCCCCCATGATATTCTGCATTTAGAGATACCTAGGTAGGCATCTGGAATATTACATTAATGGGAATAGTGCTGCCATCTAGTGCTCTGGCAAATGAATAACATCCTTGCAAAACTGCTGCCATATAGTGGCCCAGAAATGGGCAGACTCCTAAGCATATGTTCCTGCTTTTCAACACAAGATACTAAGAGAACGAAGACAATTTGATAATAGAAGTAAATTAGAAAGTTCTTTAAAATTGCATGCACTATCTGAATAATAAAAGAGAAAAAATTGTGTTTCTTATCCCTTTAATGAGGAATTTTGTAGAAAAATCATAAGAAACTTTTCAAAGGATTGTGATCGACCCTAATGTATATAAACCCTGCTAGAGAGTTAAACACATAGTTAAAGTCTTCAAAGGATCTGTAAACATTGCAGTGCCCAAGCAGGATACTGACAGTTATTGGTGACTACATGTGACCCTCACTTCTGATTGGCTTAACAGCTGTGTTATACAGCTGCTCATCTGGACTTGTCAACTCTTTTGTAGCAGTTAAGCACAATTAACCTGGGTTCAGAAAGTACATACTCTAACAAAGTAGAACTTGTAAGTTTTGCTTTTCAATAACCCTTTAATTGTTTGTCATGAAAAATCTTATACATTCATAATAATATTATGTAATATTATGCAATAAAACTACTATATAAAAATATTGGCTTTGCATTTCCCTTTAAGAATGTAAAATATGGTCAACTGCGTGATTATGACACATATTAAAGGGACAGTAAAGTCAAAATGAAACTTAAACGTATTGGATAGCGCTTTACATTTTAAACAACTTTGCCATTTGCTTCTATTATCAATTATATTTAGATCTTTTGGTATGCTTCTTTACAAAGTCCTCATTGGTGATCTCAGGAGCGTACACGTGTCTTAAGCCACCTGGCAGCAGTGTTTGCAACAATGTTTATAGCAATGTTATACATAGTTGCTAACACTGCTGCCATAAACAGCTTAAAGGGACAGTCAAGTCCAAAAAACACTTTCATGATTTAAATAGGGCATGCAATTTTAAACAACTTCCCAATTTACTTTTATCACCAATTTTGCTTTGTTCTCTTGGTATTCTTAGTTGAAAGCTAAAACTAGGAGGTTCATATGCTAATTTTTTAGACCTTGAAGACTGCCTCTAATCTGAATACATTTTGACCACTAGAGGGCATTAGTTCACATGTTTCATATAGATAACATTGAACTCATGCACGTAAAGTGACCTAGGAGTGAGCACTGATTGGCTAAACTGCATGTCTGTCAAAAGAACTGAAATAAGGGGGCAGTCAGCAGAAGCTTAGATACAAGATAATTACAGAGATAAAAAGTATATTAATATAACTACGTTGGTTGTGCAAAACTGGGGAATGGGTAATAAAGGGATTATCTTTCTTTTTAAACAACAAAAATTATGGTGTTGACTGTCCCTTTAAACATTCGCACACTCCTAAACTCCTAGGTTTACTCTTTAACAAAGTAAATTGAATTTTTTTTTAAAATTGAATGCTCTATCTAAATCGTCCCTTCACACCTGTGTATTAAGTCTTCATTTACTCCAAATGTTAGAAACATTTCCATTATAAATATCTGTCATTCCTAAAAATTCCCTAAACAACCACAAGATACATTTCCATATTTAAATATTCGTGGAACCACACAAATAGTTTTAATGCCAAGTAAGCAGTTTTTTGGAAAGCAACAAGCCATTAATTTTGCCTGTCTTACAAAACATGATTATAAAAGTAATCAAACTGTATTTCCAGTAAAGAATCTTTCTTCGTGCCAGTTTCTCTAATGCATTTTCTTAAATACTTTTACTTTACCACAAGCCTGGGAGGTACGGTTCTCCAAGAACGCATTCTCTCGATGCCTAAGCAATACATTTTACTGCAAGAATTCAATTGTTAACAAATGTATATATAAGACGACAAAAAATAGATTATTTTAATCGTTTGGTTTTTATGTATCAAGTTTTATTGTGGTCCAGCAAAAAGGTATAGAAATATATTTAAAGGTGACATGATACCCCAACATTTTCTTTCATGGTCCATACAGAACATACAATTTTAAACAACTTTCAAATTTATTTCTATTATCAAATTTGCTTTGTTCTCTTGTTATCCTTTGTTGCAGAATGCACTATGAGAGCTAGCAGAGCACATCAGGTGAGCCAATGACAAGAGGAATATATGTGCAGCCACCAATCAGTAGCTAGCTCTCAGTAGTGCATTGCTGCTCCTTGGCCTACCTAAGTATGCTTTTCAACAAAGGATACCAATATATGTGCAATTAAGCATTGCAACTTGAATTGTTGTGCAGTCTTTGGACATACCTCTTGAATATGATTCTTATGTTATGTTCTTGGCTGTGGTCATTTAAGGACAGATGTACATGTGATCCTGCACAGATGAGGATATTTCTATGTAGCACATTGTAGGGCCCAGGTTTCTGCAGTATACTCTGCAGCCTTTCATGCCAATGGTACAATTTTTAGAGTAAAATTACTGGAAAGTAATGATGTATATGGATATGAGAGTTCTGTACAGCAATATCTGCAGTGCACACACTTACTTCTCCATAGAAACATCATGTATTAACTGTTTCTTGTGTTTGTATTGGTGATAGGTCAAAACCATGGACCTCCAACTCCACCGACTACTCCCAAGACTGATCTACACCACGGTGGTAAACCGGAATTAAAGCATGAAGGGAGAAGGATGATGGAACCTGGGCGCCAAAACATTGATTTCAGCAATGTGGATATTAGTGAATTGAGCAGTGAGGTTATCAACAACATGGAGACCTTTGATGTTCATGAATTTGACCAGTATTTACCGCTTAATGGTCATGTGGCTATTCCGGCTGACCACGGGCAGAACTCAACAGCAACTTCATATGCAGCATCCTACACGCACCCAGCTGGCACAACGCAAGCACCTGTTTGGTCTCATAAAAGTCCTTCTACTTCTTCATCCTCTTCCAATGAATCTGGTCAACAGAGGCCTCACATCAAGACAGAGCAGCTGAGTCCTAGTCATTATAGTGACCAGCCTCATGGTTCACCTCCTCATTCTGACTACAACTCATATAGCGCCCAGGCTTGTGCTACTACAGTGCCTAGTGCCACAGTACCCAGTTCATTCACCAGCTCCCAGTGTGATTACACAGACCTTCCAAGCTCTAATTACTACAATCCATACTCTGGGTATCCATCCAGCTTGTACCAGTATCAATATTTCCATTCCTCTCGGCGTCCCTATGCAACACCAATTCTTAATAGTTTGTCCATTCCACCATCTCATAGTCCAAATTCCAACTGGGATCAGCCAGTCTACACAACCTTGACCAGGCCTTAAAATAATTTGTGTCTCTTGAACTAGAAACTTTTATGCCATAACTATGTTCCTGGTTGCGAACGTCTTCCAGAACATATGCACATGGTCTATATGCACTATAGACAGAACGGAAATGTGGAAGGCTCAGGGCCAGTTTCTTCCAAGTGCCTGCTGATAAAATGAGGACTTGTTCCTAGTCTTAAGAAGGTGGTGAGCCTTCAAACTTCTCCAGAAGGAAAATATTGCAAAAACTGAAAACTCTTATTTTATGGACTGTGACATGAGATGAAAATATGGGTCTCCAATTTTTTTTCAGAGACTAAAATCTTTTGTATAAAATCAGGAGATGCCAAAAGTTCTAAAACTTACTGAGATACCAGACCAATCAAGCATTTAATGTATGCTTTGACCAATTAACCCATTTTAACAAACCATTGTCTTTGTTTCAATGAAAATATTCTGGGGCCAAACAGGATTGACCATATGGCTTGAGTTGTTGCTGCAACTGTAGTAGCAGGCCTTCTTGTTGATTACCAAACTCCTGTATAATGTGTAAACGGGATATATCTCTTGAACTTTATTCATAGAGTAGACTTGCAGTGCATATCACTGCATTGTTGTCTATCCGACTAGAACGACTTAAGAGAACATAATTAAAAATCCCAATCATGTCATTGTGTTTCAAGCTTCCTTGTTGCCTACAAAGAGTCTATATCGGTGGAGTTTTCTAAGCAATGTTTGGTTGTAATTAACATTTTTCCCAAAATGTTCTTATAGTTCTGAGAAAAATAATTTATGTGCCATATTATAATTATATTATTACTTTATTTGTGAAAAGGCAGGGAGTAAAAATGTCAATCAATCAATTCATGGAGTAAATTGCTTTGAGAGAGACAGCCACCTGGTCATAACATGGGAATACATTTCTGCAGGTTATTTGATATAAATGAGTAGCTTGTTAGCGAAACGCGTAACCTAATTCCGTTTTCCATAAGACTATGCCAATACAAGGGACCTGTAACATGAGTGCCATTGTTTTTCAATTGGGGACATAATTAAGCTTTTTCTGTAATGTCTAAAGTCAAATTTGTTGCTTTTAATTATTTTGGTAATGTTTTTATTCACTTCCCATAAATTTATTATTACAGTAAAAAATCAGTGCTGTAGTTATTTTGATGCTTAGATTTTGACTAATATTTGACATGTTTTCCTTAATGTTGTCCCTCCCTTTCACTGTATGCTGAGCATATAATTAACTTCATTTATTTTATAGTAACTTGTGCCTTTAAAATATCAAAAAAAGAAACTTTGTAAATTTGAAAAACATTTTTAGAAATTATTTTGTTCTACATTTCTTACTATTTTCTAAAATAGTTCTTGGGTCAAATTACCCTTTTATGCATTTAAACAAAATACTTTTCTGCAAATACTATTTTTTTGTTCAAGGTGTGAAGAATTTAATTTGTAGTTTGCAGCTGTTTTTTTTTTCATTAAGCAGATCTAATATTTGTATACATTATCTTTTGAGAAAATTAAAATGGCTTTTTATCAAAATCGCTGTGGGTGTGTCTTGTCTTTTAAGAGAATTATCTATTGGCTGGATTCACTAAGAATATATAGAAACAAAAATCTGTTTTATCATACATAATCTATCATACGTATATATATATATATAAATAAACTGCAATATACTTCCATAATTTCTTTCCCCCTTTTCCTGTAATTCCATTCTGAAATTGTGAGCTTTTCAGTTTCTGTTAGAAATGGAAGTGCAGAACACTGTTATATTCCACACAACCATTGGCTGCAAACTCTAGTGACCTATTTATAACTATACCTAATTGGCCACAGCAGAGAAGGTAACCTAGGTTACAACATGGCAGCTCCCATTGTTTTATAGACACTAAAACCTTACACTTATTTTGTCACTATTTAAACAGCTAATTAAACTTTAAAAAATAAATCTACTTCTTATTCACAGACTAATCTTTTCTTTGAATGCATCATTCTATCTTGCATTTTTTAGAGTTCAGTGTCCCTTTAATTCTTTGCAATAGCTGGTACCTCAGAAAGTGTACATATAGAAAGACTGTGTGTGTGTGTATTATAATTTTTTAGTTTTTTTATAATACAATTGCATTGAAACTTTTTTTTTTAAATTGAACGCCGCTCTATGTAAATCGACTTTAGTGTTCCTTTAAATTTGAAAATTCTCAGTTTTCCAGTGTATAGTGCAGACTTTTCAAACTTGCCTCAATAGAGTTGATAGGATACTTTAAAACAATGCAAGTTATGCAAACAAAATAACAGTGGAAAGCCTTGGCTACTTCAGTAACAAGCCTGGATTGGTTCCTCCAAAAAGGCTAGCTGTGGGGTGTGCTTAGGGATTTAAAAACAATTGCAGCAAATAAATCCTGAAAGTTTTCACACTCAGTGTGTTCATTTATTGCAAGACTGCATAAATATAAATAATTACAGTGTTTCCTGTCCCTTTAAGAAGACAGCACAGTTAAAGGGACAGGAAACCCCAGAATTTTTTTCCCTGCTTTGGATAGAATATATAATTTTAAACAACTTTCCAATTTACTTCGATTATCAAATTTGCTTCGTTGTATTGTTTTCCTTTGCTGAAAGAACAACATTGGCA